>NC_069502.1:229203900-229428900 GCF_027579735.1 Bombina bombina
GGCACGAACTACATCCAGATTGTGTAGAAGACGTTCCTTCTTTGAAGAAGGATTTGGACACAAGGATGGAACAACAATCTCTTGATTGATATTCCTGTTAGTGACTACCTTAGGTAAGAACCCAGGTTTAGTACGCAGAACTACCTTGTCTGAGTGAAAAATCAGATAAGGAGAATCACAATGTAAGGCTGATAACTCAGAGACTCTTCGAGCCGAGGAAATAGCCATTAAAAATAGAACTTTCCAAGATAACAATTTTATATCAATGGAATGAAGGGGTTCAAACGGAACACCTTGTAAAACGTTAAGAACTAAGTTTAAACTCCATGGCGGAGCAACAGCTTTAAACACAGGCTTGATCCTAGCTAAAGCCTGACAAAAGGCCTGGACGTCTGGATTTTCTGACAGACGCCTGTGTAACAAGATGGACAGAGCTGAAATCTGTCCCTTTAATGAACTAGCTGATAAACCCTTTTCTAAACCTTCTTGTAGAAAAGACAATATCCTAGCGATCCTAACCTTACTCCAGGAGTAACCTTTGGATTCGCACCAGTATAGGTATTTACGCCATATTTTATGGTAAATCCTTCTGGTAACAGGCTTCCTAGCCTGTATCAGGGTATCAATAACCGACTCAGAAAAACCACGTTTTGATAAAATCAAGCGTTCAATTTCCAAGCAGTCAGCTTCAGAGAAGTTAGATTTTGATGTTTGAATGGACCCTGTATCAGAAGGTCCTGTCTTAGAGGTAGAGACCAAGGCGGACAGGATGACATGTCCACTAGATCTGCATACCAAGTCCTGCGTGGCCATGCAGGCGCTATTAGAATCACTGATGCTCTCTCCTGTTTGATTTTGGCAATCAATCGAGGAAGCAGCGGGAAGGGTGGAAACACATAAGCCATCCCGAAGTTCCAAGGTGCTGTCAAAGCATCTATCAGAACCGCTCCCGGATCCCTGGATCTGGACCCGTAGTGAGGAAGTTTGGCGTTCTGGCGAGACGCCATGAGATCTATCTCTGGTTTGCCCCAACGTCGAAGTATTTGGGCAAAGACCTCCGGATGAAGTTCCCACTCCCCCGGATGAAAAGTCTGGCGACTCAAGAAATCCGCCTCCCAGTTCTCCACTCCCGGGATGTGGATTGCTGACAGGTGGCAAGAGTGAGACTCTGCCCAGCGAATTATCTTTGATACTTCCATCATTGCTAGGGAGCTTCTTGTCCCTCCCTGATGGTTGATGTAAGCTACAGTCGTGATGTTGTCCGACTGAAACCTGATGAATCCCCGAGTTGTTAATTGGGGCCAAGCCAGAAGGGCATTGAGAACTGCTCTCAATTCCAGAATGTTTATTGGAAGGAGACTCTCCTCCTGATTCCATAGTCCTTGAGCCTTCAGAGAATTCCAGACAGCGCCCCAACCTAGTAGGCTGGCGTCTGTTGTTACAATTGTCCAGTCTGGCCTGCTGAATGGCATCCCCTTGGACAGGTGTGGCCGATAAAGCCACCATAGAAGAGAATTTCTGGTCTCTTGATTCAGATTCAGAGTAGGGGACAAATCTGAGTAATCCCCATTCCACTGACTTAGCATGCACAATTGCAGCGGTCTGAGGTGTAGGCGTGCAAAAGGTACTATGTCCATTGCCGCTACCATTAAGCCGATCACCTCCATGCATTGAGCTACTGACGGGTGTTGAATGGAATGAAGGACACGGCATGCATTTTGAAGCTTTGTTAACCTGTCTTCTGTCAGGTAAATCTTCATTTCTACAGAATCTATAAGAGTCCCCAAGAATGGAACTCTTGTGAGAGGAAAAAGAGAACTCTTCTTTTCGTTCACTTTCCATCCATGCGACCTTAGAAATGCCAGAACTAACTCTGTATGAGACTTGGCAGTCTGAAAGCTTGAAGCTTGTATTAGAATGTCGTCTAGGTACGGAGCTACCGAAATCCCTCGCGGTCTTAGTACCGCCAGAAGGGCACCCAGAACCTTTGTGAAGATTCTTGGAGCCGTAGCCAATCCGAATGGAAGAGCTACAAACTGGTAGTGCCTGTCTAAGAAGGCAAACCTTAGATACCGGTGATGATCTTTGTGGATCGGTATGTGAAGGTAAGCATCTTTTAAATCCACTGTGGTCATGTACTGACCCTTTTGGATCATGGGTAAGATTGTCCGAATAGTTTCCATTTTGAAGGATGGAACTCTTAGGAATTTGTTTAGAATCTTTAAATCTAAGATTGGCCTGAAAGTTCCCTCTTTTTTGGGAACCACAAACAGGTTTGAGTAGAACCCTTGTCCTTGTTCCGACCGCGGAACCGGATGGATCACTCCCATTAATAACAGGTCTTGTACACAGCGTAGAAACGCCTCTTTCTTTATCTGGTTTGTTGACAACCTTGACAGATGAAATCTCCCTCTTGGGGGAGATAATTTGAAGTCTAGAAGGTATCCCTGAGATATGATCTCTAGTGCCCAGGGATCCTGAACATCTCTTGCCCAGGCCTGGGCGAAGAGAGAAAGTCTGCCCCCCACTAGATCCGGTCCCGGATCGGGGGCTCTCGATTCATGCTGTCTTTGGGGCAGCAGCAGGTTTCCTGGCCTGCTTGCTCTTGTTCCAGGACTGGTTAGGCTTCCAGCCTTGCCTGTAACGAGCAACAGTTCCCTCCTGTTTTGGTGCAGTGGAGGTTGATGCTGCTCCTGTTTTGAAATTCCGAAAGGGACGAAAATTAGACTGTCTAGCCTTAGCTTTGGCTTTGTCTTGAGGTAGGGCGTGGCCCTTACCTCCTGTAATGTCAGCGATAATTTCTTTCAAACCGGGCCCAAATAAAGACTGCCCCTTGAAAGGTATATTAAGTAATTTGGACTTAGAAGTAACATCGGCTGACCAGGATTTTAGCCACAGCGCCCTACGTGCCTGTATGGCGAATCCTGAGTTCTTAGCCGTAAGTTTGGTTAAATGTACTACGGCCTCCGAAATGAAAGAATTAGCTAGTTTAAGGACTCTAAGCCTGTCCGTAATGTCGTCTAGCGTAGATGAACTAAGGTTCTCTTCCAGAGACTCAATCCAAAATGCTGCCGCAGCCGTAATCGGCGCGATACATGCAAGGGGTTGCAATATAAAACCTTGTTGAACAAACATTTTCTTAAGGTAACCCTCTAATTTTTTATCCATTGGATCTGAAAAAGCACAGCTATCCTCCACCGGGATAGTGGTACGCTTAGCTAAAGTAGAAACTGCTCCCTCCACCTTAGGGACCGTTTGCCATAAGTCCCGAGTGGTGGCGTCTATTGGAAACATCTTTCTAAATATTGGAGGGGGTGAGAACGGCACACCGGGTCTATCCCACTCCTTAGTAACAATTTCAGTTAGTCTCTTAGGTATAGGAAAAACGTCAGTACTCGCCGGTACCGCAAAGTATTTATCCAACCTACACAGTTTCTCTGGTATTGCAACGGTGTTACAATCATTAAGAGCTGCTAAGACCTCCCCTAGTAATACACGGAGGTTTTCCAATTTAAATTTAAAATTTGAAATATCTGAATCCAATCTGTTTGGATCAGAACCGTCACCCACAGAATGAAGCTCTCCGTCCTCATGCTCTGCGAGCTGTGACGCAGTATCAGACATGGCCCTAGTATTGTCAGCGCACTCTGTTCTCACCCCAGAGTGATCACGCTTGCCTCTTAGTTCTGGTAATTTAGACAAAACTTCAGTCATAACAGTAGCCATATCTTGTAATGTTATCTGTAATGGCCGCCCAGATGTACTAGGCGCCATAATATCACGCACCTCCCGGGCGGGAGATGCAGGTACTGCCGCGTGAGGCGAGTTAGTCGGCATAACTCTCCCCTCGCTGTTTGGTGAAATTTGTTCACATTGTACAGATTGACTTTTATTTAAAGTAGCATCAATACAGTTAGTACATAAATTTCTATTGGGCTCCACCTTGGCATTGGAACAAATGACACAGATATCTTCCTCTGAGTCAGACATGTTTAACACACTAGCAAAAAAACTTACAACTTGGTTATAATCTTTTTTAGCAAAAACGTACTGTGCCTCAAAGAGGTACTAAACGATTAAATGACAGTTGAAATAATGAACTGAAAAACAGTTATAGCATCAAACTTTAAAACAACACAACTTTTAGCAAAGGTTTGTTCCCATTAGTAAAATAACAATAATTAAATTTGACATAAAAAATACAAAGCAACGTTTTTATTCACAGTCACTATAAGAATTCTCACAGCTCTGCTGAGAGAATTTACCTCCCTTCAAAGAAGTTTGAAGACCCCTGAGATCTGTCAGAGATGAACCGGATCATGCAGGAAATATAAAAGTAACTGACTGGAATTTTTTGATGCGTAGCAAAGAGCGCCAAAAACGGCCCCTCCCTCTCCCACACAGCAGTGAAGAGAAACGAAACTGTCACAAATAAAAGCAAAAAAGGCTGCCAAGTGGAAAATAATGCCCATTAATATTTATTCACACAGTACCTCAGCAATGTAAACGATTCTACATTCCAGCAAAAACGTTTAACATGATAAATAGTTATTAAAAGGATTAGTGACCTTTAACAGAGTAGTTCCGGTGAAATACCATCCCCAGAATACTGAAGTGTATACATACATGTCATTTTAACGGTATGGCAGGATTTTCTCATCAATTCCATTCAGAAAATAAAAACTGCTACATACCTCAATGCAGATTCATCTGCCCGCTGTCCCCTGATCTGAAGCCTTTACCTCCCTCAGATGGCCGAGAACAGCAATATGATCTTAACAACTCCGGTTAAAATCATAGTAAAAAACTCTGGCAGATTCTTCCTCAAACTCTGCCAGAGAAGTAATAACACGCTCCGGTGCTATTGTAAAATAACAAACTTTGATTGAAGTCATAAAAACTAAGTATAATCACCATAGTCCTCTCACACATCCTATCTAGTCGTTGGGTGCAAGAGAATGACTGGGACTGACGTAGAGGGGAGGAGCTATATGCAGCTCTGCTGGGTGAATCCTCTTGCATTTCCTGTTGGGGAGGAGTTATATCCCAGAAGTAATGATGACCCGTGGACTGATCACACATAACAGAAGAAACAAGCAATATGTATGTATCATAAAATAATAATCATACAAAAATACCGATCACACTATATGAATATATCGATAAGAATGTCTTCAAAAATGACAATTGAAAATATTAAGTATCCTGAAAACTACATATCCCATAAATCTTTGCTGTATTGGACCTATCAGGATACGTTTTTGCCCAATCACGTGTACTGATGTGTAACCAACCAATACACAAAAGCAGTATACTCACCATACTCAAACAAACGTGAAACTAACGTCACGTAACGCGGGCCCATATGACCAATTATACGCTGAGGGCGTGCCGCCGCCCGAAGCGTACAAAACAACCGAAAACGGCCCAGCTTTCCATCTAACCCTCTGAAGAAGAAGGATTCAAACCTTTGAAACGCGTTAGGGAATTGACTTGTCTGTATACACATTTTAATTTATGTTCCATTTTGTTGTCTTTTGATAAGATTGTGCTCCTCCTTGCAGCTAGTCTCACTAGCGGTGCTTTATGTGCCATTTATGCTGCACTGCTTTGCTTACTTTGAAATACACCACAGCTGTATGCAAATTCTTTGCGAGGTCTGTAATTGTGACTGGGGATTTTGTATCCCATTCTAACCTGTGGAAAGGATTCCTCTAAATTATATGTGCCATATACATACCTCATACTGTTTGAGGATGTCAAATGTGAGTGCGATATAAACTGTATTTTTATGCTTTTTTAAGAAAATAAACGGTATTACACTATATATTTCCTTAGTGTCTCCCTGGGTATCCTCACGCCGGAGAAAGTTAATACCAGAGCAGAAAGAGCACTCCAAGAGGCCAACCACGAATCCATAGGAAGTATAAGGGATCTATTCATCATCAGAGGCATATCCCTGCATACTCCAAGAGGTCAACGAACACCACAAGCAGGATACAAGGAGGAAACCCAATCATCTATATATACCCCCAGTGCGGCATACTTACCTCATTCGATTGAGGTAATATCTGGTAAGGGTATTATATACCAACTATATCTATACAACCACTACATCTGGAGATTCACTACGATTTATATTACTTCTAGGACTCATATGAACATCGTTTCAGAGTTCATATATTTTATATGCTATTTTTAGCTGGACTTTTTATTGTTATTTTATTTTAATATATATATATATATTTTTCTTTTATTTTTTCTTTTATTTTCTATGTTCTTATTTGCTTTTTCCCATCCTTTATTCCTCACATACCACATCAGTATATTGGACATATAGGCGCTGTATCCACCTTTGAATATATATTCTCTTTTACTGTCTAGGGCTTCACAACCCTCCCAGTATATGTCCTATACAGCTGCCACTATTTCCTATACACCTTCTGACCAGCGCCCACAACAGAGTATCACTTGTGTCAACTCAGTACACTGAGGAGACACATTTTACTTATTTCTACATATATATATATATATATATATATATATATATATATTATACACACACACATACATACACTAGTGTTAAAAAGTTTGGGGTCTGACATTTACTCGTAAGTGGAGACGATGAACTCTAATAAGAATTAGAACAATATTTACCTTGTTAAGCACATTTCTGATATTATAATTTTTTTGTTACTGCGACAATGTTTTCAAAAAATTCAATAAAAAATATTTAACAAAAAAAAATAAGTTTGGGGTCACTAAGAAATTTCCTTGTTTTTGAAAGAAAAAGCGATTTTTTTGGTCCATTATAATAACATCAAATTGATCAGAAATACAGTGTAGACATTGTTAATGTTGTAAATAACTATTGTAGATAGTGGTAGTGGAATATCTATATAGGCGTATAAGGGGGCCATTATCAGCAACCATCAGTCCTGTGTTCCAATGGCACGTTTGCTTTGGTAATTCACGTTTATCATTTCAAAAGGTTAACTAATTATTACAAAACACTTTTGCAATTACGTTAGCACAGCTGAAAACTAGTCTAATGAAGGCAAGTTTTATTGCTTCTTTAAATCAGCAAAAGTTGAGTATCTAGAGCATTAGAAATTGTCGGTTCAATAACAGGCTCAACATGGCCAGAAACAAACTTTCTTCTGAAACTCGTCAGTCTATTCTTGTTCTGAGAAATTAAGGCTGTGCCATGCAAGGAATTGACAAGAAACTAAAGATCTTGTACAATGCTGTGTACTGCTCCCTTTACAGAACAGCGCAAACTGGCTCTAACCAGAATAGAAAGAGGAGAAGGAGGCCCTGATGCAGAACTGAGCAAGAGAACACACACACACCCACCCACCCACCCAGTGTGTCTAGATTGAGAAACAGACGCTTCAAAAGGTCCTCAAACTGTCAGCTTCATTAAATAGTACCCGAAAAACACCAGTCTCAACACCAATAGTGGAGAGCGACTCCGGGATGTTGGTCGTCTAGGCAGAGTTGCAAAGAAAAAGTCATATCTCAGAGTGGCCATTAAAAAGATTAAGATGGGCAAAAGAACACAGACACTGGAAAAGAGGAAGATTGGAATAAAGTGTTATGGAAAGGCAAATCTAAGTTTGAGGTGTTCGGATCACAAAGAGGAACATTTGTGAAATGCAGACCCAATTAAAAGATGCTGGAGGAGTGCTTGACGCCTCTGTCAAGCATGGTGGAGGCAATATGATGGTCTAGAGGTGCTTTGGTGGTGGTAAATTGGGAGATTTATATAGGGCAAAAGGGACCTTGAAGAAGGAAGGCTATCACTCCATTTTGCAATGCCATACATACCATGTGGATGGTGCTAAATTGGAGCCAATTCCTCCTACAACAGGAGAATGACCCAGAGCACAGCTCCAAACTTACAAGAACTATTCAGGGCAGACGCAGTCAGCTGATATTCTGTCTAATTGGACACAATCAAAATTCAACTTTCATTATTCAGATAGAGCATGCCATTTTAAACAACTTTCCAATTTACTTCCATTAACAAAATTTGCACAGTCTTTTTATATTTAAACTTTTTTCAGTCACCAGCTCCTACTGAGCATGTGCAAGAATAAGTGTGTATGCATTTGTGAATGGCTGATGGCTGTCACATGGTACGTGTATGCATTTGTGAATGGCTGATGGCTGTCACATGGTACAGGGGGAGTGGAAAAAGACATAACTTTTAAAATTGTCAGAACAAAATCTAATACTCATTTGAAGTTCAGACTAAGTGCTATTGCATTGTCTTGTTATCTTGCATTTGTTGATTATGCAAATCGACTGTGTTGACTGGTCCTTTAATGGAGTGGCTAGCAGAGTCACCAGATCTCAACCATATTGAGCTGATGTGGGAGCAGCTTGACCATAAGGTACGTAATAAGTGCCCATCAACCCAATCCAACTTGTGGGAGGTGCTTCGGGAAGCAAGGAGAGAAATCTCTTCAGTTTACCTCAACGAATTAACTAGGGATGCACCGAAATGAAAATTCTGGACCGAAACCGATACCGAAAATTCAGAATGCCCCTGGAAGAAAACCGTAACAAAACCAATTTTTTTTCTTTTTTTAACTACAGTGTGTGTGTGCAGCTGAGAGAGCTTGTAGACGGGAAAGCTCCAACAAATGGGCGTGGTCACTTGTACCGTAGGGCGTGATCTGCAGTGAAACTGGTGGAGCTCTACAAGGGAGAGCGTGGTTATAGCCAGACAACAATACGAGGTGGACATAAGTTTTGTTTTTGGGTGTAGTTATCCGTGCGATGGGCGTGGCTGCACCCGATCGTCTCTCATCGTATCTCTGCCTAGTTCCTGGTTCGGGTCTCCTACTGACCCGTCAGATTATATGTCCGGAGCCCCAAATGGAGTCTGCATGTCACCTATCACCAGGACGACCGGACTTAGCTACGACCTTACGTGCAAGGTGGTTATAGAAAGTTACTGTGCTTTTTTGTATACACTGTCTGGTGGGTGCTAATTTGTACCAACTGTGTGCGAGCTTGGGGCTTATGCATATATAGTGTGCACGTATATTTGCCTCAGGCGAACAGAATGTCTTTGCACAAGAGGCTGATGTATGAGCACTGTATATAAGGCTTGTACATATTCACTGTGTGTGCTTAGGGCTGTGTCTGATAATATCAAGTGTTTATAAACATGTTACTTATCCTCCTTTGAATACTGTATTCAGAACTTTTTTTTTTTTTTTTTTTTAAGAAGGAAACCAAAGGGCACTGCTGGTTTCAAATATCATCATGTCATGGTACTTATGTGTGTGCTCTGTGTACCATGCCAGTGCTGCTCACCTTATGCTAAGGATAGACACATAACTCAATAGAACAGGGGAGGGCTGTACATTTTTAGCCATTTTGGTCCTCTTTGGGCCGAAATTGGAATTGCACATTTTCAGCGGGCCAAATTTTGGTGCATGGCTAGTATTATTATTTATTTAGTTCTGTGTAACAGAATCAGATTTAACAGTTTTTTTGTGTGTTTTTTTATACCAATTATCAAAATAAAAGTATAGTCCTAGAAAACTATTATTATATGCAAAACAGTAACTCAAGTAATGAACTCAAACAGCAGCTCTAGGCTGGCATCAAATTTGAAATATGCTACACAATAATTTTACCGAAAATAAAAGGCAAAAAAAACCCAAAAACCGAAATAACCAAAAATGCCATTTTCGGCTGAAACTTTCTGCGGCCGAAATTTCAGTGCATCCCTAGAATTAACAACTAGAATGTCAAAGGTCTGCAAGGCTGTAATTGCAGCACATAGAAGATTTTTTGATGAAAGCAAAGTTTGAAGGACACCAGTATTATTTCACTTACAATTATTTCTAACCTTGTCAATGACTATATTTTCTTTTCAAACTCATTTGCATATCTGTAAAATGGGACAGTTTGGAGAGGGGATGGAACCAAGCGTAAACAATATCTTATGTCATTTAGACAATATTTATAAGTACTAATACATCTTAGAATGTAAGCTAAATGTATTTTTATATAATTTTTATTTACTCTTTTTTTGCTTAATCTATAAAGTGCCAATAGAAGCAAGTGTCTATAAATTTCTATGCCCAACTAAGAACAATCAGGTTAACCAAGTGTATCAGGAACCTGTGGCACAATGTTCCCTACAATCAATTCCAAGAGCTAGAGCACAGGTTTTCAAACCTGTCCTCAGGCCTCCCTAACAGGTCAGATGTTCCAGAACACCTTGGGTGAGGGAAGGTAAAATAACCATGTTTACTAATCAACTGATTATTTCACCTGTGCCCTAGTTAAGATTTCTAGTTCATAATCTGGCCTGTAACGAAGGCCTGAGGACAGTTTTGAAAACCAGGGAGCTATAACTAGCCATCAAACTCAATTTCAATCTTTCCCCATAATCACTACATAACTGAAGCATTTTTTTAAATGTATTATCTGTAACAGTGGATATTAACTAGCATGTTATATATTGATTATATAAACACATGTTCTTTACATATTACAGAATATGCCTGGTTGATTTTAAAATGGAAATATCTAACAGTGGACTTTGCATAAATCCTTTACATTATCTGGGATATCAAATATATTTTATAACATTCAACCATGTGAAATAAATGTCTTAATTGTATTTTCATGATTCAGATAGAATATGCAATTTTAAAATAAGTTTCCAATTTAGTTCCATTCTCTAATTTGCTTTGTACTTTTGGTATCCTTTGTTAACCAGCATACCAAGGTAGGCTCAGGAGCAGCAACGCATGTTTAACTAGCTCCCAGTAGTGCGTTGCTGCTCCTTCAACAAAGAATACCAAAAGAATGAAACAAATTTAAAAAGTAGGAAAGTTGTTTAAATTGCATGATCTATCTGAATCATAAAAGAAAATATTGGGGTTTCATGTCCCTTTAAGGCTATTTTTATCAGGAGGCTAAACTAAGTCCTTAATAGATAGTTTGAATGAAACCTAAATCAACTAAATAACTAATACACAATGACCTATTAAAGGGAGACTGAGTTCATTCATTAATTTTAGTATTAAGAGACATTAAACACTAAATACATTTTATAAGCATAGTGTATTGAGGTTATTCCCCGCCTCTCTCTAGTCACGGGTGCTGCCATGTTGAACTCTATCTTTCACTACATTCCAGTGCTGCTGTGGTTGCACATGTGCAGCAACTCTCATTTAGATACCTTTGTGTAACCTAGGTTCCAAAATGGCTGCACCCATAATTGGAGGTGCATGGAATGTATTTAGTGTTTGGTATCCATTTAAAGTGGCATTAAACTCAGAATTGCATTACCCATAAAATATTTATATAAGCATATTTAAAAAAAAATAATAATTGCAATGCACTTTCATAATTTGTTTCAGCTGCTTTTGCTGGAGTGCCCACATCCCCCAGTGAGGCTCAAGTGCATTTTGTAAAATACACTTCTACTTGGTGCACAGTGATTGGTTGAAATGTGCAGGAGCTTGTTTAGATCTGTCCCTAACTGATCACAACAAAGTAAAATGAACAGCATTCAAGAGGCTTTTTGATGGGTGTGACCCAAGCCTACAAAACAATGCATATTTTTCTAACAAAATCAGTTTGCATGCAGATTTTTTGCAATAGTGATTCATTTCTGATGCATACAACATTTATTTTAATGTCCCTTTAAATGGATATGAAACCCACATTTTTATTTCATGATTCAGATAGAGCATTTGATTTTTAAACAACTTTTTAATGTAACTTATTTTTTTCTTGCTTATTTTGGTATCTTTTGTTGAAAAGCAGGGACGTATACCTATGTATCTCTTCATCAAAATATCATGGGAACAAAGCAAATTTGATAAAAGAATTAAATTGGAAACTTTTTTTGTTGTTTTAAATGTATGCTCTTTCTGTTTCACAAAATAAAGTCTTTGTGTTTGAGATCCCTTTAATTTAGGCCAATAAAATTACTCTGTGATGCTAATCATTTCTGAAATAACCATTCAAACCTATAAATCAATAAATTTTAAAGTTTGCAGATATTGGTGTGCTGTTTCTGACTGCTGAAGCAGCCCTACAAGGCTACTGCAGCACTAGTGAACACTATGTAGTACAAATCTTTGCAAACCATGCTTTTTATCAACTAGAAGAGTTTATGTATAATTGGAATTGCTTGATCACGCATCATACAGCAAGATGGGAGCATAAAGACAGGATTCAGAAATCTCAGCATCAGGGACAATTTTGGAGATACCAATTGCTCCCTGGATCCCAGGATTTACAAGTTTTGCTATAAAAGTATGATCAAAATAATTTTTACCATCATCTAAGTCCTCAGTGTCCTGTCCATTAACCCGGCGTTGGCATTCCTTTGGGTACTGTCTCTGAATTCTCTCCCAAAGAGCCATATTCACCAAGGTATTGGCACGAGCATGCTTTCGAGCCCATGATGAAACACGTTTTCTACATAAGGGGCAGGATAAGCTAGATTTTTCCACAGTCATCTGAAAACAAGGGCTGCACAAAGTGTGATTGCAAAGCATTGTAACCGGCTCCAGCAGAATCTCCTGGCAAATTGGGCAAAGGCATTCTGACCAAGACAAAGGTGCAGACTTCTCCACTTTAGTCATTCTATAGAGCTAGTGAAGTCCGGGCCTCTGATGAGATCTACAAAGAAGAACAGAGGTTGGAGTCAATCGAAGTTTAAAAACAGAAACCCTACGTGTAACTAAATATGGTGTAATTATAAGGAAACCCAATAAAAATACATATAAAATGTATTAAAGGGCCATAATATTAAAAAAATGACATGCTCTTATTCATTAGATCATGTCATTTTAAAACTATCAACCCTACACTACTGTATGTTTAAAGTGAATGTCAATTTTGATGCTAAAGTGCCCGGTTTTTAAAAATTTGATTAAAAACAGGGGCACTTTAATTCATCAATTTACATTTCACTCCTGTTGTGAAAAAACAAAACAAAAAAAAACACCTTACCTTTTAATCTTCACAGCAGCTCCAGCTTCCTAAAAATGAGGAATCCAGCTTCCTCCAATCACGGTGTTGAATCAGACACTGATTCCCCCAGGGGGGAAGCCGTGATTGGAGGATGACCCATCCATCATTTCTGACATCAGAAATGGCTTTCGACGACCGGAGGAAGCTGGAGCTGCTGTCACGATTAAAAGGTACGTTTTCAAAACAAGTGAAATGTAAATTTTGATGAATTAAAGTGCCCCTGTTTTTAATCAAATTTTAAAAACTGGGCACTTTAGCATCAAAATTTACATTCACTTTAACCCCCAGAAAGTGTTTAAAACCAACAGTAGAAGCAACGCTTGGGAATGCTGGTCCTGAGCAGAAACAGCTATAACATTCTCATACAGCACAAAACACTAATAAACTAGCAATAATTAATACAGATAAAGTAAACATAAAATGTGTTTTTTTTAAAGCTCTAAAGTCACCAAGGACATATGTGAATAAGAATTTACATGGTAGTGAAGAGAGGCCAGAAAAGAAGGTAAGAAAGCTGCTAAACTGCAACAATTTTTTTAACAGGGGGCATCCATGACATTTACTGTCCCTTTAATTTAGTACATTTACTTAAAGTGAATGTAAATTTTGATGCTAAAGTGCCCGGTTTTTAAAAATTCGATTAAAAACAGGGGCACTTTAATTCATCAATTTACATTTCACTCCTGTTGTGAAAAAACAAAACAAAAAAAAAACCTTACCTTTTAATCTTCACAGCAGCTCCAGCTTCCTAAAATGAGGAATCCAGCTTCCTCCAATCACGGTGTTGAATCAGACACTGATTCCCCCAGGGGGAAGCGTGATTGGAGGATGACCCATCCCATCATTTCTGACATCAAAAATGGCTTTCGACGACCGGAGGAAGCTGGAGCTGCTGTCACGATTAAAAGGTACGTTTTCAAAACAAGTGAAATGTAAATTTTGATGAATTAAAGTGCCCCTGTTTTTAATCAAATTTTTAAAAACTGGGCACTTGAGCAATTTAGAAAGCTGCTAAACTGCAACATTTTTTTTAACAGGGGGCATCCATGACATTTACTGTCCCTTTAATTTAGTACATTTACTTAAAGTGAATGTAAATTTTGATGCTAAAGTGCCCGGTTTTTAAAAATTTGATTAAAAACAGGGGCACTTTAATTCATCAAAATTTACATTTCACTCCTGTTGGGGGGGGGGGGGGGGAATTACCTTTTAAACTTGGACAGCAGATCCAGCTTCCTCAACCAGTCACAAAGCCTCTTCCTGGGTCTAAAATGAGGAATCCGACTTCCTCCAATCACAGCGTTGAATCAGACACTGATTCCCCCGGGGGGAAGCCCTGATTAGAGGATGACCTATCCATCATTTCTGACATCAGAAATGGCTTGCGACGACCGGAGGAAGCTGGAGCTGCTGTCAAGTTTAAAAGGTAAGTTTTTTTTTCACAACAGGAGTGAAATGTCAATTTTGATGAATTATAAGTGCCCCTGTTTTAAATCGAATTTTTAAAAAAACGAGCACTTTAGCATCAAAATTTACATTCACTTTAAAAAAATCATTGAAATATATTTTTCTCTCAATAATTCAAGATGCTCTTTTCTGTCATGTGAGCAGTGATGCACAAGATACTTCATGTCAGCAATGTCAATAATAATCTTGGTGATGATCATGTCATGTTTGAGTTTATCAAGGGGTTACAAAAAAAACCAAAAAAAACACACTTTTGTATGGAACAACACTTTACCCAAATAAAAGCAAGGCAATGTGCTGCATACTTACAAATGTGTAAAATCTAAAAGTGTCATATTTTAATTTGCAGGCAAATAAGTAATACATCAGTTGAAAACTAAATGCCCTGCATAGTTTCGTGGGAATAACATGAAGCTCACTACTTTAAGACAGTTTTATTAAATTGAAACCAATAAGAATAACTGGTTGTACGTGTTTACTTTATGCTCACATAAATATCCTGAACATGCATGTGAGATTTGTTTTTAAAGAGCATTACACAATGTATATACCTTTTCAAATACTAGACAAATAATACTTATAATATATATACACACAGATAAATACGTATAACTTTCTTCGTTTACTTTATTTTCGCACTTCCACACAAAAGGGGTTGATGTGTACAAAATGATGTTGGTTTTATTTATTTAATAATAATAATAAAAAAGTACAAAGATACACATAACACTTGTATTTTCATAAACCTACCTTCTAGCAAATCGCTATGTAAAATTTGCCACAGTGCGGTTCGGTATTCACCAGACATGTCAAAACATGACTAATTTTAGAACTGCAATATGTCAGCATGAATTTGTATACAACACTGTATAATAAATCTAAAGAAAAAATATTTCATGTTAGCACTTTCTCGTCAGCTAATTTCACTAAGGTGAATTACCCTGCTGTAATACTATCAAGCATGATTCCTCTAATAACATTTATGAGTGCAACTTTCCAATCTTAATGTGTGCTGCTATATAGAATCAATAAAACCATCAGTTTTTTGACAATACAGTAACCGAATACCAGAAACACCACAGCGTTAAAGTAAAAGCACATTCTAATAAATACCAGAAACCGCGCTCCTCATATACTGTGCACCTAGGGTCCCAAGCACCGGAAGTTCCCGCATCAGTAACCGGAAGTCACGGATTGATTCCTCTGCAGATTCCTGACACTGTAAGGCGCCAAAACAGCCCGCCAGGAACGTCAACTATTACGGACCAATCAGAGCATTCATCACAGTCATCCTCCAGTCGCTTATTGGCAGACGTTGTTTTTGCCGCGAAATTGCAGTAGAGTTAAAAAATAATATAAACGTTTCTGTGTTGCTTCGCTTGCCAATGCTTCATGCTTTGGTAGTAGGTACATGTTTGTTATGACAAAGAGGGACATTAATAATTACGGACGTGGCAGTCCTTGTTTGTGAACCACAGTTATATTGGTCCATAATAGGCTGTAGACCTGCTCCTAGGTAATACAAAGCCCATATAGTAGTTTTAATGGAAGTGAACTTTTTGCAAGCTTGTTATGTTATCCAAGTGCATTGATAATTTTAGAACTTTTGCTCTTAGCTTGCATTTATCATTGTTCTGTTATTCCAGTGAGAAATCTTCGTATCCTGGTTTTCCACTGAACGTAACATGTAAAAAGAAAATGTTTTAATCTTAGAGAATTTTATTATTGCTTTATTTAGGCTTACCAGAAGTCCCACTTTTACTGGGATTGTCCCTGTTTAGAGGCGCTGTCCCAGTGTCCCACCCAGTTGTTCATTCTGTCCCAGTAGGGTTGCCACCTCTGGGTTTCAAATCATGTATCCGGGTTTAAGACCGCCTGAAACCCGGATACATTATTCAAAATGACTGGACTGTGACTCTCCAGCATAGTTTGATGCTGGTACTTTGTTACATACAGCCCTGCTTAGCTTAGAGTCTATGTCCTTCAAAGTTTACATTTAGTAATACAGGCTGAGTGAGCAGCATAGGGTTTTTTAATATTGTAGGGCTACTTGGTTTATTTTTCTAAGAATTTAACACTCCCCTCGACCCCTGGTGACATCACCAGTGATACACCTTTAGGGGAATCATATGAGTATGACCAGAAAGTGCAGATATGCAGGATTTTTGGCGTGGATCTTGCTTTACTGCATGCAGAATAGCATTTTGGCTGTAATCTTCCTGCATTATGGTATAGAGTAGCCTCTTAAACAGCTTTAGCGGGTACGTGTTTCTTTTTTACTTATTTCATTCAATGTTGTATTTATACCTTATTAGTATCCGGTTCTGTTTCTTAATTAGACACATAAAACACATATTACACTGCAGATATTAAATTGTGTGATGTATACCGTTTCACTATTTTATGAAATTGATAACTATGCTTGATGTTTTGCATTATTTAGAATCTGAGATTTAGATGAATGATTTGTTTGCTCATGTTGTGTATGGGTTGCCATGACAAAATAATGGTGTCTTTTTCACTAGGGGTGGGGTTATGGTCTATTTAAACTGTGTGATTCACTTGTTTGACTGAGGAAGGGTAGAGTATCCACAAAACATTACGCATATAAAAGCTACTACTTTAAAAGGACCGGTAATAGCCACGCCCCCTTGACCACACCCCCACGGGCACCACACCAGGTGGTCCCAGTTTCACCTCTAAACATTATGGTAAGCCTAGCTTTATTCCTCTAATATAACTATATTTTGTACACTAAAGACACTGTTTAAACTAGTTAAAGTGACACCAAGAGCACCAGTGCACTACTGGGACATTGCTGAACATACCATATATGGACACCTGACCATCAAACCTATATGAGCTTGTTGGACATGCATTCCAAAACCATTGGTATTAAATAGACCCCCCTCATTTGTAGCAATAACAGCTGCAGCTTTTATAGAAAGGCTTTCCATGAGATTTTGAAGTGTCTGTGGTAATTTGTTCCTATTCAGCCTAAAGAGCATTTGTGAGGTGAGGCAATGGTGTTGGATGAGGAGGTCTGGCTTAAGTTACAATTAGGGTTCCAATTTGTAATTAATCCCTCCAGAGAACATGTTTCTACTACTCCAGAGTCTAGTGGCAATATGCTTTACGCCACTCCAGTCATCGCTTAGCATTATTCATGTTGATGTGAGACTCGTACAGCTGCTCAGCCATGGAAACCCATTTTGCAAAGTTCCAGACACACAATAATAACACAGTTGACCAGGGCAGATCTAGTAGGACAGACATTTCATGGACTAACTTGTAACCTTGAAATTGTTGTCTCTGTTAGAGACACTCTCATGGAGACTGAATTTTTATATTTGAAATCCCAGAAAAGTTACCTTTGCCTGAGGAATCAAATAACTTTTTGGCAAATTTATATTTTAACCATGAAGCTGAAGAAATTACAACATTTGGTTGACATGAGATTCTACTAAAATTATAGATGGAGCTTGAACCAATATATTGTCCAAATAGAGGAAAACAGCCCCTAAGACCTTATTACTGAAATCAAGGCACCCAGAACTTTTGTAAAGATTCTAGGTGCAGTGGCCAGACTGAATGGAATAGCCACAAACTGATAATGTTTGTCCAGAAAGGCAAACCTCAGAAACCTGTGATCATCCAAATGAATAGGAACATGCAGATAGGCATCCTTTACGTCTATGGTTGACATATAGTTACCTTAACAAATAAAAGGAAGGATAGTCTGGATGGTTTCCATTTTGAAAGTTGGAATCCTGACAAAATTTTCAAAATCTTTAAATCTAGAACAGGCCAAAAAGTTAACTCATTGTTGGGAACTATGAAGAAATTTGAGTAAGAGCACTTCTCCTGCTCTAAAGGAGGAACTGGGACTATAGCCCCTAAAGATTCTAGATCTGAAACCCATTGAAGAAAAACCTGAATTGAATTGAAGCCTATTATATACCCTTGAGAGACAATTTTCAGAGCCCAAAGGTCGAACTGAATCCTGAAAATGCATCAACCTACCTCCTACCAGACATGCTTTGATTTGGAAAATAGACAGCTGGTTTTTGCTCCTTGTTCTGATGAAAGGAATGAAATTGACCAGAAGTATTAAATTTTCCTTTAAACTATCTTGTAGAAGAAACTTACTCTTGCCACCAGTAGCTGCTGAAATTATTTTGTCCAGTTCAGTCCCAAAAAATCCTATGACGTTGAAAAGGAATAGAAACTAATTTATTCTTAGAAGCTGCACCAGCAGACCAAGACTTAAGCCATTAAGTACGTCTGGCAACAACAAAAAGACACAAATTCTTAGAGCTAATTCTAATATTATCAAAAATAGCATCACCCGCAAAAGCATTATTACATTTAAGTATCTCTAAATGCTGTAGAAAGTTATCTCTATCAGACTCATCCAGAAACTGAGCAAATATATTCTCTTAACCATTTAGAGATAGCAGCTGATACATCAGCAATAGCAACAGCAGGTTTAAAAATATAACCAGAATGGAGATAAGAATTTATTAAAGAGGAATCAAGCTTCCCATCTGTGTCTTCTTTTAGCTAAGGCAGAAATAGCATCATCCACATTAGGGACATTATTAAAATGCTTATACTTAGCAGACTGAAAAGGATACATTTTCTTAAATCTGGGAAAAGGAATACAATACATAAAGGCTTAAGCCAATCATTAGCCCACATTTTAGAGATAGGGAAAAAAATCAGACAATTCATCCCGATATATAAAATAAGTATTTAGCTGACCCTTAGAAGTGTCCCCAGCAGAGGTATCATCTGAGATCTCCAAAGCAATCAATACTTCTTTAAGCAAAGAGCGGATTAACACAGTCTTGAATAAAAACACAGAAAGGCAAATCAGACACTGACCTTTTCCTTTTACATAGCAGGGGGGAGGCAGCAATCAGATTTGTGATAGTGGACTTGATGTACTTTCCTCAGATAAGTGGGGGTTTACAGTTGTGTCTGTAAAGAACAGACCGAATGAGTGGCAATCCCTTTAGAAGCCAAATAGGCAATAGGTTGCTCGCTATGCATACATTTTTGATGACAAGCATTTCACAATTGAGCAGGAGAGAGAACCTCAGCCTATTTGCAAAAAACACATTTATAAATGATAGAAAAATGTTTATCTGAAATAGCTTCCAAATCTGGATTAGGCCCAGCTTGCGTGATCCATGGTAAATACAGAGCTCAGAGGAGATGGGAACCCACACCAACCACCCAGCAGCCCAACTGCTACTAAAATAGCGACTGCAGCATCCAGGATACTTATATAAAAAAAGGGCGCCAAACATTCTCGTGCACGCACACACAAGCACATGCATACACATTCACGCAAACATGCTAAGTGAAAAAAAAAAACGTGCTAAAAAGTAACACATACACATATATATAAAATATCCCTCTGAGCTCAAGTATATGTGCTAATGATGCTAGCACTAATAAGCTGGCCAAGGGTAATCCTGATGGAGCTCCCTAAACATAAACCTAACTCATCAGTAGAAGGTTCAAGCATATACTGGAGCAAGAACTAAAAGACAAATAAGTTGATTGGGGACATTTCGAGCACCTAAGAGACTAAACATGACCCAATCAGTACTCAATACCTACTTTTGACCCTCACTTTATATATGTATATGTATTTTTATATATGTATATATATACATATATAATTGTTATTTTTTTGTGTTTGGTACACCGCTTTGGAGAATAAGGTGTTCCAATGATTGAGAGACACACAAAACAACTAGTGGTAGCTTTGTAATCTGTTAGAGGGACAAGAGCTGACAGGAGTGCAGCTTACCACCTACACTATTGCACTCTTCCACCTCTGCTGTCACTGATTATGCCCCTTTGTGTTGGGTGCTGCAGATGAACCTACGGGAGGACATATGGCACGGATCACACTGCCATGCACTGATTCCCATCCTCCTACTGTGCACCTTCTCAGCAAGGGAGCATTCCATCCTGATCACTGAAACCGTGTGAAGTACTGTCTTTGTTGGGTGATCAGGAGGGAATTCAAAAACAATACGGATAGGCGCTAAAAAGCAGAATCAGACCAATTAAAGATTAGAGCGTTGAAATACAAATTCACAATTTAATATCCCTAAAAATACATAAATATAAAACAGTTCTAAAAATATATGTATATATATATATGTGTGTGTGTGTGTGCGAAAAGGTGGAATTTAAAACATCAAGACATCAGCAAAAACTATAAGCAAATTAATGTAAAGATACAATAATATAGCTCTTTGAGGCTACCCAAACATTGAAGGTGATCACTGCAGTCCTGGGACGTCTCCCAATAAAACAGAAACTGGAATCAAACTATACACTCTATTGGTCACATGAACTGTGGGTATTTGATTTTGTACTTCAAAGAGTGAAATTAATTTTCTTTTTGTTGGAAATAAGCCTAATTAGGCTGGTTAATAATAAATTAGTATAATCAGTGCTTGACTGTATATCTCCGGTATGTGTGATATAATAACCTCTTGCTTGGGAGTCAGCCTGCCGTGGCTGGTGAGTGAGAACACCTTACGATACCTCTATTTTCTGTGGTTTGGTTCAAATCATCTGTCTTCCAAAGTCGGGAGCAGCCGTCAAAAACAGCCTCCTTGCTCCGGTGATTACTTCTCAATGGCGATTTCCACAAATGACGTCACACGCCAAATACCACCTGAAGCGGGTCCGCTTGCGAAGATATATTGAAATTAATTCCTCACGATTGAACCGTAAGAGTGGTTACTAAGAAGAGGGGCTCCCATCTGAAGACTGGATCGACTGGTGGGATGATTAGGAGGCAGAAGTAAAGGATGACTTAATTATTTAATTCATAGGCTGAAAGCCTGTCTAATGCCGTCTTTGAATTATGACACACCGGGATTGAGCAATAAATTTGCTGAGGGACTTGATGTACTTCCCTCAGATAAGCGGGGGTTTACAGTTGTTCCTGTAAAGAACAGACCAAATGAGTGGCAATCCCTTTAAAAGCCAAATATGCAGGGGGCGTGTCCTAGTAGCCGCCATGCCCAGACACATATCTCAAATGCTCCAGGCCTTATAATAGTAATATACTGATTATCTCTTTTCCACTATAACATCCAGATTCCTTTCTACTGGAACTGACTTTATGAAGTACAGTGGAACAGATCGATATCTACCATATGGAGACTATATCTACAGATCGACTATTCAAGACGTTTGGGCAGGCATGGCGGAGGCCTTTCTTACATCAGCTTACCCTCCCCGCCCCGTCTGCCGGGTAAAGCAGATACCTTACAAAGCCACTACTAGGGGGTGTAACTACGTGTCATTATGGATGGAACTATGCATGATAAAATTCAAGCCCTCCTAGCTCAGAGAATGAACAATAACTTAGCTTATCTTATATCCCTCACGAATGCCCACTCTCAAGAGCGAATGTACCCGGAGAAGCAAATGTCAACCATGTTTGAGCAAGACACGCAGCAATGATGCTCGCAGTTTCCTCTCAGTTCAGCGGAGATCCCTAGGCGCACATCAGATCCAAGGGAGCCATTATATAGGAAGCAGCAGAAAGCTCCCATGCGATGTCAAAGAATTAGAGATTTGAATGACGCACATATCCCTTTTGCTACTGGGACAAGGAGAACCCCTGAGAGGATGCAGATATTAGTGCGGGTGGATGCGGCCGACCACCCGACGCAATGTTTAGAGCCTTCCAAAGTTTTGGTGACGACCGGTAGCTTAAAGTTTTTTGTGGGGTCCTCTCTGACAGGGACTGATGCAACCTCGTCCTCACGCACTTACCTGATATCCCGGCTCCAGGCAGCTAAGATACACCTAGGGGGTGACCCTCGAGGACATCTTTGTACCTTCTGCTCCGCAGTGAACTTTCATATTCCCAGCAGTAATTTAAACAAAACTCGAAAGGGTATTGGGTAACTGTACTTTGTTATACTCAGTTGCGTTGTGCTTAACAGCCCTTCATATGTGCATGATAACTTTTCTGTTGGAAATATAAATATGAGAAATGTCCAGACCGGCTCCTTCCACAATGCGCTCTTTATTAGAAGCAAAAAAGAGCGTACTAAACAGCACAATTAATATTGACTATGTCAAAGCACCTACAGGCAAAAGTAAAAACACAGATAATGACAGGTACCCCCTCACAACTGACGCGTTTCGGTGGTTACCGTAATCATAGATATTGTGTGTAGTACCTGTCTAACTTTATACTTGCTCCTGTTACACTGATTGGCTGTTACCTACACACCCCTGTGCTTGTTACTGGTTATTCTCAGAGCTGCTTTAGCTTATGTTATTGGCTCTTAGTGTAGGCTCATCATTCACAACCCTCTAATCATACAGAATCTAGAAATAGTCACAAACAAGAGACAGTTGTACTGGCGAGTTATTAAATACGGCTAAAATAGTCCAGTATCGCATACATAAAAAACATAGAGGAACGAAGAATCATGTAAATATAAAAATATATTCATGCAGGAGACATAGCGATGTTTATAGTATAGGTATCATAAATAGACCTATAAGCTAACATTTGAGAGGACATGTGACGAACAAGCCTACACTAAGAGCCAATAACATAAGCTAAAGCAGCTCTGAGAATAACCAGTAACAATCACAGGGGTGTGTAGGTAACAGCCAATCAGTGTAACAGGAGCAAGTATAAAGTTAGACAGGTACTACACACAATATCTATGATTACGGTAACCACCGAAACGCGTCAGATGTGAGGGGGTACCTGTCATTATCTGTGTTTTTACTTTTGCCTGTAGGTGCTTTGACATAGTCAATATTAATTGTGCTGTTTAGTACGCTCTTTTTTGCTTCTAATAAAGAGCGCATTGTGGAAGGAGGAGCCGGTCTGGACATTTCTCTTTTTGTTGGTACTCATATGACTCGTCCATAGGGCTCACCTACACATACAGGTGGATACTCGGAGAACGCTACCCGGGACTTTGAACCGGAAGGACAAGCGCAGCACTCTCGGAACAGCGGCGGTGAAGAAGGGAGCGGCACAACAAATAGGAGCTGCATCTCGTGTAAGTCCGCTTTATATTTACATTTATCAAACAGAGAGTGTTGTATGTGATTCATGTGCACATAGGATGTGACTGTATGTTCAGTATACACAGCTACAGGTCTGTGTCTGAGTGACTTGGATTCTTATAGTCGAGTGCTGGTGCTATAGTTGTCGATTGGAAATATAAATATGAGCCTGGGCTGCTAGCTTGACATACCCTGCTTTAGTGAAGGTCTTATCGCTTAGATCTTTCTAAAGACAACCACAATATTCTGGACATTATTTTTTATATTTATTTTTTGCTCCTACCTTAAATATGCGGACTGTTTTGTTCTACCTTTCAGCTCCCCACTTATTATTGATGACTGCCTAGGCAGATGTTTAGTTAAAGGTCTTGTCTCCCAGCATTAATTACATAGCTCACTTTGGGTACACTGTATACACAATTTATTAGAGGGTACATGTAAATGGTATATAAATAATGTGTGCTCTTATTGTTTCTGATGCAGCAGGCGCCCCTGTTTAGGAATCTCATACAGATAATATAATAGTTCATGCAATTATGGTAATTAAACCCCAGTTACACAAGGGAGTACACCCTCTCTCTGAAACCACTCTCATTTATTTGGGGAAAAGCCATGTTTCAGCTTTCATTTTCTTTTTTTTTATTGAGACAAAAAAAAAACCAGATGACATACAATTAATAGATGACATAGAATTTTCAAAAATAACATGGAATTAAAAAATCATAACAAAGTTGATAGACACAAAATTTGAAAAGAGATTACACATGTTCCATTTACTATGTCAACCTTAAACTTAGATAAATTCAAATATTATTTTAGCTTGGGATAATTCTTACACATATAACACTTATTTTACATCATAAGTAGAATTAAGATACTGATTCCTAGTGGATCTGATTATGAATGTTGATAACATCAATAAATTTATCTCAGTACCATGCATACATAGAGAATGAAATTGTAAAAAGAAAAAAAAATAACATTTGATAAAGTTAACCTCAATTTATCAAAATACACATGACCTTATTATTATAACATTGAATCCCTAAAAAAAGGTTAGGGCCTTGTAAGACTTATTAAGCATTTACAAGCTGTTACAAGGTGAGCTATAGATCAATAGCAGTAGATCAGTGCCAGGCCTCTCAAGGGGTGGTGGGGGGGAGGGGCGGGAAAAGAGAAAGAAAGAATAAAAAAAAAAAAGGGGGGGGGTTATGTAGTATTTCTATAATTTTGAATGAAATCTGACCACTTATTAGTAAAACTAAGTTGTTACTGAGGTCCATTATTCGTACTGTCCATCTGTTCAATTATGCATTGTGAGTGTAGAAGGTATGTTAAATTATTAATAGTAGGTGGTCGATTAGACTTCCAATTTTTCAAGATAAGGTATCTGGCGCCCAGGATTACAGTATTAATAAAGAGTACATTATGTGTGTAAGGGGTAGGATTTACTAAGAAAAATACATTTGATAGTTGGAGTGTTATTTGTGCAGTTAGCAGCCTATTCAACCAAAACTGTATCCGCCTCCAGAACTGTTGGATTCTCGGACAGCTCCAAAACATGTGGACCAGGTCGGCCCCACCAGAACTACATCGAGGACACAAATTTAATAAATGACCATACCATTTATTTATATTTGCAGGAGGTATATATGTGCGATTTAGAATTTTGAAGTGTGATTCACGCCAGGCTGCCGACAGGGTAGCTCGATCAACCGCTGGTATACTAAGTTTCATCTGGACAATGTCTAAAGTTTGTATATCACGAGATCATTTGGCGTAAATTCTCGAAAGATGGGGGGCGGAGCCAACAGCCAAGCAGTGAGGACGTGTTTTAATGAGCTCCTGCACCTGCAAAGATCTATTTAAAATAACGGCAAATTGCAGTTTATTCTCTGTAATTTGCCCCAATCCTAACAGTATACAAGCAGGACTGCTCTCGCTGTGATTGTGAATCACTTTACTATTTGTTCATGCCAGATATTCATCCTACTTATCTCCGCTAACTGAGAAATGGCTAGGCCAATGGGGCTTACAAAAGTTATGGTGTCAGATATGGAGGGAGGCTCCGCAGAGTTATATGAAGCAATGTGGAAGCTTAACCAACAACTTGATGCTGGCTATGAGGAACTATTAGCCTGCCTAAAGTCACCTGTGGATCAGCAAGCGCCCCTGACGCAAGACAGATGGGATAATGGAAAGCTGCAGACTTGCAAAAAGCAACAGATAAGAGTGGCGAAGGGAGAAGCTATGACTAGAATGGCCGGTATTGTGGTGAAATCTGTTTTGCTGAGCAGTGGCCATAGAACGGAAGCTGAAAGAACACTGTGTGCTCATAAAAAAATTTCTGCACCGACACAGCAACTCGGAGAACTATGTGCCCGAGGAGAGCTTGTGCACGTACAAGATGGCGCCATTCCCTTCACATCCTCCAACACGGAACCTACAGGGATGTTTGCAGAGTCACTCTTGGCGCTACACCCAGTGAAGACGAGCAAAAAGCCTGAGGTTAGTGATACTGCTATCAAGGAAGTTGCCAGAGCCTCACTGGGCGACGCTGACCGCTCGACACGCTTACATGAGAACCCTACAGCGACAACTACACAATATGACCGCGGGCAGTTTGGCATTCCTCCCTTCAGCTTGAGAACAGGTGTCGGCTAGCAGCTCTGCATATTCACCGCTCTGTTGACTTCTCTCGGCGGCTCTCAATAACCGGATTCTGGACAGTCCCTCACAGGACAATATGCTAATTAACTAGCAGCCCTGATGGACATGTAAATAACCTGCTCTTCATCTACAGTAACTACAGGCTAATAACTTTGGCGTGGGCTAGCTGAGGTCTCTTATGCTACACGCTTGTGGACAGATTCTTGGTATCAATGGGATATTATTTGTCTGTGTTATGTCGTGGGCTACTAGTTTGGGATTGTTTATCAGACCAGCACCAATCACAGAATTTAGATAAACATAATATCTTGCTGTAGTTTGGTATGCGTTCTGTTCAAAAGTCTTTATTTTATGCTTTAGGTTGTGCGCTGTGCCTGAAGGCTAGGTTTTATTATTTCATTCTCTGGTTATAAGCCAGGTCAGTTCACATATAGACATAGCTGTCAGTGTATCTGTTTTAACTCACTGTCAGATGTACAGGTGTTACCCTGCCGATGTTAGGCCATAATACAGGCTTCCACAATATAAAGTTAACCCTTAGCAATGTTTACTTTGCTGCCTCCACACATTGGAGGACAGTCTATTACATTCTAGGTCCGTTGTTCCCAGAGACCTGCATGACATTAGCTAATTATTCCAACAAAATGTTTTTAATGCACTGAGATTTTCTTTGCTGTAGTTCACATTTTTATGATGGCCTATATTAACTCTCTACATATAGAATGTACTACTTAAATGTTATCTGTAAGCCATAAGCATAGTGCTGACAGTGTGGAAAACATGCTAACCCCAATATTTTTGCTCAGGCTCTTATGATTCAACCTGATAGGCGGGTCTCAGTGGCTCATTTACCATATTACTTACAGACAGCTTCAGTATACAAGGCACATGTTACTTAGGGTATATTTATGCCCACAATTACTGTTAACACATATGGGTCAGTTTGATATGTATATTTTAGTGAATACTGCTTATTATACTATTTGTTTTTATTTTATTTTGTTTTTATTTTTTTTATATATATATATAAATATTTCTACTTACAGGTCTATAAGTTACAAGTAGGTTGATCCCAATAAATTAACCCAATGGAATACTAAGTATGACTCTCAAAACAGCAAGTAGTGGTGTCTGATTCTATCTCACCGCCATAAGACGCTTGGGGTTTAATTGTTCATATAAAATGTATAGCTATAGCGTAGTTAGGCTTAGCACTTGCACTGTCAGAATATATAGTACCCAAATCTCACTATAATTTACTTAGTTTGACCTAAAACTCTCTTGGCTCCACTTTAGGGGAAGAGAACAATTGTTTCTTAATCTTGGTACTACACGAGGCTAAGATCCGTATGACACATGATATGTTACACTATGGTTGCTCCATGTTCCTGTGTGTATCGGGTATAGAATTTAGCTTTGTTTCTTCACTCCACTAGTACACTTTGTTCACTATACACTCCTATAACAGAAATAATATACATCCCTCCCAGGTTCTTTCTGAATCTACAACATGCTTATTGCAGTGTTTGTTATTGTGTCTTTCATACACTCGTTAGTGCTTATATATGCTCAGATGCCATTACGTCACACGCTTATTATATAGGCCCAGAAGATAACCTATTTAGTTCTATTATATATTAATACTAAAAGGATTCTATAAATGGCCTTACCTCCTCGTAGGTTATGACGTGTTCTACAAATGTAATGTGTTTATTATATGATCAAATGTATCTCATCATCTCTAAACAGTTTATTATCTTCTCAAATGTTATTTGGAAATGTATATTTTCTATCACGCTCCATTTTAATTAGTGGACAAGTTTGCTAAGCAATGTTTAGATAAGATCACATTTTGCCTGTTTCGTTACTCTTTAGACCAGTCCTGAGCACCTAGGTAAACTGCTAATATCGTGACATGTATTCATTCCTTTGTAGTTTATTTTTATAATGTTTGGGTCTCCCTGAATGAATCAGCAGAGTGACCTTTAGCCCCTACCTAGTTACTCCATTTTGTATGGGAATGTTACTTTAATCCACTAAATACTCCTAAGTAGACTAATGGGCGCTTGTAAGTCCACACCAAATACCATATGCTCTTTACATTTATATATGGCTCCGTCTCCCCCCACCTCCTTTCCATATGCGTATAGCGGTGCTTACCCGCTGAATATCCCCCTCCCCCCTGTATAACTCGGCCCAAGAGTGGCTGATTGCTATGCTAACCCTCCACAGGTTGTTATTTTGGTCTTAGATTGAATACTATTAGAATGTGGAGTTCATACGCAGACATTACAATATAAAATGAAGTTCTGTTTCATCTCGCCTAAGATACTATCTATCTTCATAATCAGATTTGAAATGTATTTTCTATTGCTTTATGCGCATATTGTTCTCTCAATGTTGCTTTTCTATAGACAGTGTATTACTTTCTCTGTTATAACTTTGGCTTTAGGGCGAGTCCTTGTTGTGATGATATATGCTTTAACTTCAATAAAAAAAATTATTTAAAAAAAAAAAAAAATTCTCGAAAGATTAGCTTCCCCCGCTAATGCTAGCACCATCCTATACCAATAGCTGCTGGAGTGTTTTCCTGCCTTATAAAGAGACAGGCCCATTTTTATACCAGAATGCATCCATTGTCCAGTATGATTTTTAGTTATTTCATTGTACCAGTGCCTAACTTGTAAATACGCATAGAAGTCGGTGTTCTTAAGTTGGTGCTTAACTTTGAGAGAAGCAAATGTGTGAGCAATGGGGTTCTCAGGGTCTCTGAAGTGAGTTAAATGAGAGAGGCCATGCGCCTCCCATCTGTTAAATAGTTTATTATTTAAGCTAGGGCTAAAACAAGGATTCTTAGTAATGGGAACTGCTTCTGAAATCAAGGGGTTATCATTCATACATAATCGAATGTACTGCCAGGCTTTAATAACATTCACAATTGTACATCTGTTTTTAAGCTTATTTGGTAAAGCATTAATGGGACAGTGCAATAATGCAATTAATGAGAAGGGGTGAACTAATTTTTGCTCAGCTTCAAGAAAAGCGACATGGGACCCGTCCGTGAGCCAATCCATAGCTACCTTGGCCAGACATATTTTGTTATAAAGAGAAAATATGGGAAGCGCTAAACCTCCATATTGTCTAAGTTGCGCCAGTTTATCAAGCGAGATACATTTCCTACCCGTACCCCATATAAATGTCCTAACTCGGCTGTCCAAAAAGTTAAGATCCTTTTTTGTTAACATAACAGGGGTATTTTGCATAGTATACAATAGTTTTGGTAGGATGGTCATCTTAACTAGATTGATTTTTGCCGTAAGCGATAAGGGAATATTCGCCCAGTTCCTTAAGTCCGCTTCTATTTTATCTAAGAGTGGTACAAAATTAAGAGCATACCAATCCAGTGGGTTTCTACTAATTTTGATACCAAGATAGGTTATATGATGTTCTGCAACATTAAAAGGAGGTACATAGTTCAAGTGTGAAGATGAGTTTAACCATAGTAAGTCGGACTTTGTAATATTAATTTTGTAGCCCGTGAAAGAGCCAAACCTGTCTATAATCTCTAAAATACCGGGAATCTCGAATTGTGGGTCATTAAGAAAAAGTAATATGTCATCCGCATATAACAGTAGTTTAAGAGAGTTGTCACCTATACCGATCCCGGCAAGATGTGTTTTTAGCATTATCGCAAGTGGTTCTATTTCCAGGTTGAATAGAAGTGGCGAAATCGGGCAACCTTGACGGGTGCCAGTCCTAATACGAAAGGAATCAGTAAGTGAGCCGTTTACCAGTAACGCCGACGATGCATTAGTATATAGTGCCCTGATACAATTAAGGAAATGTCCCCTAAAACCAAACTGATTCATCGCATGAAATAGATGGACCCAGGTAATCGAATCGAATGCCTTTTGGGAGTCAAGAGATAGGATAGCTAAGTCAGACTGGCTTTGGGTCTTATTAGACTGCAGGAAATCCAATAGCAAATTTTTTTTTCGAATGCTAGCCGCTGAGTTCCGCTGTGCCATGAAGCCGACCTGATCCACATGTATCAGAGATCCGAGAATGGGTTTAAGCCTGTGTGCCAAAATTGAGGTAAATTTTTTGTAATCCGCATTTAGTAGGGATATTGGGCGATATGAATCAATTAGTTCCGGATCTTTACCCTTTTTTGGGATCAAAATGATTTTAGATGCCGCAAAATAATTGGAAGGTACCTTGCCCTTACATAGATAGTCATTAAATAAATTCACTAAGGGTAGTATTACCTCTTCCCTCAAGATTTTGTATAGTTCAACCGGAAGCAAATCAGGGCCAACAGCTTTACCCCAACTAAGTCTATCAATAGCATGTAATACTTCTATGTTTGTGATGGGTTGATTAAGATTTTCTGTATCTTGTAGGGATAATGTTGGGACCCGAGTTTTTCCCCAGAACTTCTCTTTATTCTGTGTATCAATCTGCGGGGCGTCATACAATCTCTTGAAAAATTTGTGAAACCCTGTTTTTATGTCATCTGGGTCAGTTAGTCTTTTCCCCCCTAGCCTTATAGCTTTTATGCTTTTATGCGCATGGTACATATTCACACAATTTGCTAGCAGTTTACCCACCTTACTCCCAAATCTGTAAAACCTGGTCCTATAACGAATTTCCTGAGTGGCAGCTTTCTGTAGGGATACATTTTCCCATTCTTGTTTTGCTTTACTATATTTCTGCCAGTTCTGGTGATTGGGTTCAATAATATACAGATTGTAAGTATTTCTAAGATAATTAGATAACTCCATTTCTCTAAGGCGTGCTTTGGTCCTAATCTTACATGTATATTTTTTAATCTCTCCCCTTATCACCGCCTTAGCTGTTTCCCAGTAAGTCTCTGCCTTATGATTGTAAGAGCTATTCTGAAACCTATATTCGCGCCAAGTTGCATGAATGTGTTTTTGGAACTCGGTGTTGTTAGCTAAATAGCACGGAAAAATGTAGCCTCTAGCCGGTTCAAAAGTGGTGTTGCCCAATCTAATTTCAAAGGAAATAGGGGTGTGGTCTGAGATGGTGATGTCACCTATCTGTACTTTGTCGCTGTTACCCAGTACCCTATCTGAGCCCAAAAAAAGTCAATACGTGAAAACGTTCTATGATGTTTAGATTTGCATGTAAATGCACGTATATTGGGGTTCTTATGTCGCCAAATATCCCGAATTTGAAGGGCACTACAAAAAGTTCCGAGGGTTCTTGTTACTTTAAGTGGAATTCTAGGTGGCTTTGACTTGTTGGTCTGGAGTCGATCTATGCTGTTGAAGTCCCCTACCACTATCAAATTAGTGTCCACGTAATTAAACAGTTTAACCTTCAAGTTTACCCAGAATGCCTCATCATAGTTATTTGGGCCATATACATTACATATGGTATAGATAAGTGCCCCTATTTTTATTTTCATAATAATATAACGTTCGCCTGGATCTAATTCTTGGGAAATAATTTGGTGATCGAAATTTTTCCTGAATAATAAGGCTACCCCGCGTTTACGGGAGGCACATGGGGTAAAAATAACCTCCTGGACCCAGTTAACTTTTAGTTTTTTATGTTCTTGTTCAGACAGGTGCGTTTCCTGTAAGAGGTTCAGATCTGCCCTGTATTTGTTTAAATGAGCTAATATTCTTTTACGTTTAATCGGGTTTGTAATACCGCCCACGTTCCATGACACAACCTTCAACTTTGACATATTATTTTAACATACACACTATGCCTGAAGACATGAAAACAGTAAAAAAAGGGGGGGGGGAGCCCGTTCCCCCCCCCTCCCCAACCATCCCTGGGTACATATAAGTGCCTTTTACTCATATTCAGCCATACCATTAAAACACTAAAAATGGGATTGTTCATATCGTGCGCCGCTGAACACACACATCATCCCCCTATTCGCTTAACTAAGAGCCCTGTTTACATTTATCTAAGTAGGTTTTGGCCTCGAGAGGTGTATTTAACATAATTATTTCATTATTGATAAAAAGCTTAATTTTAGCGGGGTAAATTAGCCTAGCAGATAGGCCTTGATTAATAAGTGTGGTACAGAATGGTGCCATTGCCTTCCGCTTATTGGATGTCTGTAAAGAGTAATCCTGAAACAATAAAATTCTATTCTGATCTATCTCCAAGTTTTGCATCTTTCTATAGGCCCTTAAGATATTGGTTTTATCCTGAAAATTTAAGTATTTCACCATGATAGGGTGCTTCTGAGGTACATCTTCAGCTAGCTGTCTAATATTGCCCATCCGATGTGCTCTTTCTACCTGAATACATTGTGTTTGATTTTTCAATCCCCAAAAGTTGTGGTAATAGTGTAGCTGCAAAGTGATTAAGATCCTGGTATGCGGGAATCTCTGGAAGCCCAATTATTTTTAAATTATTTCTACGCGACCTGTCTTCTAGATCTTCAATTTTCTCGCTAAGTTCCTCAATTTTTGTACTGTGCTGCAAGGCAAGTTGCTCTAATTTCTATGAAGAGTCCTCAATGTCCGATAATCTGGTTTCGGCTTCTGACAGCCTTACAGTAAATTTTTTCATTTCTGCGGACAGCGTGGAGATCTCCGTCTTAATTAGGTCAAGTTGTGGGAGTAATAACTAAGCAACTTGTTTTGATATTTCCTCAATGTCTGCTTTGTTAATATTTAAGCTATTTGTGTCTGGTCTGGGTTCAAAATTGGACTCCAGACTATTCCTAGGTCTCCTGTCTTTCATTTTCGCTGGCATTGCGTGAGAGATAGGTGACAAAAATGTATCCATATATTAAAATATCAAACATGTGCCAAATGTGAAGGGGAAAAAGGGGAGGGGAGAGAGAAAAAAAAAAAAAAAAGGGGGAAAGTGCACGTGACTGTTTACTAAGATTATAGACTAATGAGTGCAAGGAATGTGCCCAGTGCAATGGGAAAGAAGTGGGGTACGACCCCAAATGTTAAGTGCAATGACCAGCAAGAGTAAGAGACTCAAATAAAGGTCCAAATCAACCCAGGCAGGTTTAGCTACCTCAACATTGTACGTAACTTAATAAAATGACTAACTAGATAAGTGAGTGAGAGGTCAATGTTGCTAGAATTGTGTTTAGTACTTATGCACCAAAAAACTAAACGTTGTGAAGACTAACGTATGTTCCCCAAATGCTACACTATCTCCAGTGACTGGGGTTGCGGCGGGGCAGCCTCAGAGCATAAGTGTCCTCTGTTAATCAGATAGGGGAGTTTTCAGCCACTCCAACAAAATATATCCTACAATAAATTACCAAGCAGGAATTCCCTATAACAGATTAACACAATTATCCTAAACGGTTTACACGAATAAGTAATATTATAATAATATAACACAGATTTGTGCATATATTTATGATGTGAATACCTGTATCTGACTTATGGCAGATTCTTCAACAGTACAGACAGAGAGTGCTAGCGGATGATCCCCTAACTCCACTTCTATTTTCAGTGATCAAGGTTCTAAAACAGCACCCCACGAAGTATATATAGACTCTATTGACCATCTGGGGATGTTTTTAGACCGTTCCAGTATTATTTAACTACGGCTATCTAACCCACAGGTTTCTCTAGAAATTGTTATTACTTTTATCCTGAGTATATTACACTGGCCCGTAATATTATGTCACAACCTTATATATGTACCGAATAAGTCTTATTCTATACTTAGCTAGGCCTAACTTATAGCAACACCCTGCACAAATATCCCAAGGTATCAAAGTCGGTACAAATGCTCATTAAGCGAAATAATTTGTTACCTTAGCTCAAAAACCTATAAATAGCGAACCAGCATAGGTTAAACAAATATTACAATAAACAACATGTTAACACTTATGCCAACAGCATGTATAATTTTAGCAATGCAGCTGTAAGTGCAGCCGTTTACCAGTTTGAGGCCTTTATACAAGTCTGGCCGTTTTACCCTAACCTAGAGAACATAATAAAGGCTTTTAGTGCTGCAAGCATTTCTTTTGTGTTTCAATACAGATTGTGCTCAGCTAGCTCCACTTTCAACACCTAAATAGCAAAACAATGTTGCAATATAACTTATAAACAATTTTGGTATAGTCTGTTGCAATCACTGTCCTTTGGATAGTATAGGTACATCTGAACAGTTCCAACCGCAACCAAATGATGTTGGTATAGGTGAGCTCCGATAACAACAAAGATATCAAAATATCAGCTGCAACAGAAAAAAATATTAAATAAGCCGTTGCATGTATTACACAGATCACCCATTAATAGTAGCCAGCAATCTCCATTTTCGTAGGCCAAAAGGCCTGATTGTTCCTTTAAGATTCCTAATAGTAAGTCCAACTCTTGGCCAGACTGTTCCGTAGTGTATAATAATTTGGACGTAAACTCTTGATAGTAGATAGTAAGCCGGTATAAGCAAATGACCTTAAATAGCACCCATAACAATATCACCATATACTGTCACCTCACCGCACCAGAAATCCGTAGTAATGCGTGACGGTACAGCCCAGGCTGCACATGTGGTGTAATAAAGTTAGTTGGGGCTAGTTGGAATAAAGTTAGGTAGAGTTATGATTTTAAAGCACTTAGGCCAGCCTCCTCTCCTCTTCTTACCTTCACCCGGCCGTTCCCCCGGGACTTATACGGAGTAGAGATCAACCCGTTCAGACCATGCGTATCTGGATCCTGCAGGCAAATTACTTCAGGTGCGCAGCCGGTAACCCCCAACCAGGTGTGGGGAACTTGGGCTAACCGAAGTGGCAGCTTCTCCACAAATTGCTGCCAGTTAAGGACTGCCCCGGTAACACCCCGTCTCTCACACGGGTGTCCACCCCGGACCGAATAAACTGGACTATGATCCGCTATTACCACCCAATGTGGATCAAGACTCCGCTTTTCCCTCAGGTGCTGTACCAGTATGACCGTAGCCAGGTGGGCTTAGGCTAATAGGGAACTTCCGAGTGACCGGCGGCAGACAGGGTCCACCACTCTCGAGAATCCGGGCTGAGATACAACTTCACAGCCAATGGATAGTGGGTAAACTACACGATGCAAGGTGCAATGGCGGCGGGTGGCTCCACACAGCGAGACTTCTCACAGCTTCTCACCGTGCTCCTCCCACCGGAAGTCCCCCCAGCCATGTTTCTGCTTAAGGGAGTTCTGGAGTATTGTATTTGATTATGTTGTCCTTGATTTTCTGAGCAAGGCTCTCAAACTGAAATCTAAAAGAGATGTTGGCTGCCACGGGGTGGGAGCAAAACAATATATAGAGGTTGTGGAGTTTACTAAAGAAAAATGCACATTAAAAAGTGAAGCTTTATTGTAACCATGTTAAAATACCTGTAAACTCAGGAAATATCACACACACAAAATTCCTTTGTGTTTTCTGAATAAAAGAGGGTTAATTTTCAATATACCCCTTTCGCAACATCGCTAATCAGACCAACATAAAGGGTAAACACACATTAAAAATAAATGGACCATAGGGCTTAGGGTAATAGTGAATAATTTTCATACCAGATAGGTTATTTTGGGAAAAATATGGATAATAGCATTGCCTTCAATGTTATTTTCAATCACTCAAGTAGTGTGTGTCTATCTCTTTAAGACACATACTGATTAATAACTATTGGCCTATATCCTTCAACACCTACCAAATGTTTAAGGTGCATTATACTCCCAATATCAATTTTATATGCTAGTTTTTCATAGTGGGTAACTCAGATTCAGACATGAACTCAATTGATATATATATCAGTGTCTCTCAATATATCAGATAATTGTAAACTATATATAAACCACATAAACACACTGTGATCCTTCTGCGTGGATTAGTTTTACAGGGTGCTACTCCTCCCCACTTATTGCAAAATCCGTGTAATAAAACACCAAATGGAATAAGATTGTTGCACATCAAGATTCATTCAGTTGTCACTCTTTATTAATTCCAACACTTTCACGCATTGTTATGGGCAACGTTGTAGTCAACATATGATTATGGCAACATTGTGATTAGTGGTTTCCCACATAGGGGTTAAATCTCCACCTCAAACTAATGTCTGTAGTTCAGAGCAAAATCTAAATCTGTACCACCAGTTTCTTTATATTCTTAGACCATTGGAGTAATTACTCTTAGCTATAAGTAATCGCTTAGCAGTTACTATTTACTTCAATTCCACTAGGTAATTACGGCTAAAGATAGGTCACTGCGATATAGAATATCTGATTTTTAGGCTAAATGTTACCGCACATTGCGAGCCTTACATAGGTTTATAATAAACCGCTATTACCAGCTATTACCAGTATCAATTAAATTAATGTTTAATTTTAAAATTCAGTTTTTAAGTTACCCACACCAAGCTCCAAGTGCCGATATGCTGGCACTAAAAGAGATGTTGGCTGCCACGGGGTGGGAGCAACTAAGAAGAGGTCATATGCTTCAGCCATCCAAAATGCTGCAAATTAGCACCTCCTCCCCCAAATTTTGTGACTACCGTTCTATACAATGCTTATAGTTTTGCCTGTCCAAGAGTGACTGGAGAAGTAGTTACTCCATAGCTATGTTATCAAAAGAAAGTTAATTTAATATTCACACAGTTTGGTGAATTATTTAGCGGCATTAACCCGCTGTTCAATGCTAATCAACCTGTTATTTCACCCTCCCCAGTTTCATATTCAACTGTTAGGGTACAAGTGTGACCCGGCCTGGTTCGGGAGGTTTAACAATTAGTGTTATATGTGCTATAGTAATGAATTGTACCTCTCAAATAAGTTAATTTGTTATTTTGTTAAGCAGTTCAATTTAAAGTATCATTCTATTAGGCATTATTACATGATAAAGGGGTACTACCGTAACTAAAAGTAAAAATTGTAAGGTATCACTGCAAGACCAGCAATATATAAAACTGTGACATATTAGAATTAAAAAATTCCTTATTCACTAAGCCTCATATGAATTATGCCTTGAAAATACCATATAAGAGTCTCAGTTTGTCATGTTAAAATAATTATGTTTATAACTAATATTGATTAAGACAAGTGAGAGGTTAAAGAGGAGGTTTTGTTCCTCCCTCTTAATCAACCAATACTTGTGCAGGATATCCTTTTTAAGATGTTCACTTTTCAGTGTGTAGCAGGTTTATGATTACGGCACTACGCCGAAACTAGTCAGACCAGCCTGCATTTTATGTCCTTGTGTTTTGGTGTCATGGATTTTATCCCTTATTGAATAAAGAAAATGGATTTTTAACATTCAAGGACGTCTGCCTCCTCCTTTTGCTTCTATATTAGAATTATGGTATGCCATATTAGCCCATGAGAATATACTTCGTAGGATTCCACACGCTATATGATCCTCTTGTTTAAGCTCAATTATTTAGTTTATGATAAGTATCAGGAGTTGTATTTTTGTAATGTGATATGTAAACCTGGAGGTTACTCTTGTATTTTTTTTTTTAATTTTAACAAATGCTAGTTTTCATATTGTGGAGGTAATATTCACAATGTCGTGCTGTGAATGTTGTATTGCTAAATACCTTAATAAAAAAACTTTGATTTAAAAAAAAAGCCAAATATGCAATAGGTTGCTTGCTATGCATACATTTTTGATGACAAGCATTTCACAATTGAGCAGGAGGGAGAACCTCAGCCTATTTGCAAAAAATACATTTATAAATGATAGAAAAATACTTATCTGAAATAGCTTTCAAATCTGGATTAGGCCCAGCTTGCGTGATCCATGATAAATACAGAGCTCAGAGGAGAGGGGAACCCACACCAACCACCCAGCAGTCCAACTGGTACTAAAAGTAGCGACCACAGCATCCAGGATACCTTTATAAAAAAAAAAGGACCCCAAACGTTCTTGTGCATGCAGGCACACACAAGAACGTGCATGCGCATTCACGCAAACACGCTAAAGTGCTAAAAAACGGTGCTAAAAAGTAACATACATATTTATAAAAAATATAAAATATCCCTCTGAGCTCAAGTATAGTTGCTAATAAAGCTAGCACTAATAAGATGGTCAAGGGTAATCCTGATGGAGCTCCCTAAACATAAACCTACCTCAAAAGCTTTTAACCTAGTACTGAGAACGTTATCAGTAGACGGTTCAAGCATATCCTGGAGTAAGAACTAAAAGACAAATAAGTGCAAAGGAATTTGCAAAGTTGATGGGGGACATTTTGAGCACCTAAGAGACTAAACATGACCCGATCAGTACTCAATATCTACTTTTGACCCACCCTTTATATGTATATGTATTTTTATATATGTGTATATATATATATATATATATATATATACATATATAATTGTTATGTTTTTGGCCTTATTCACAGGCCAAATTGAGCAATGTTATCCACAATTGCTTACAAATAAACAGCTGTTTTAACAGAGTTTAAATCATCTATGTTGGTAAACACCTAACATTCTGTAACTATAACATTTTAAAACTTTGGGATTTATGCTGTAGATATGTGATATATAACGTTACGTATACCTAATTCAAGGTGTCATATTTTGATTAAGCATACCTGTGAGTGAAACTCGCATACCCGGTCTTGACATTATACTAAGTGTCGAGTGAACCAGAGCTGATATTAATATAAGCTGTATATGCAAGATATACAGATCATATTAATACGCAACTAGGTTGTTATCCATAAACGTTAATGTATGAATATTTGACCCATATATTATAATATCAGCAGGGAAACCAAAATCATGAGCCTGAACCTTTTGTTAAGTATACTCTGAATATAAGAGCCGTGTTACGTATAGCCACCCATATGTGGTATTTACCTTAGTAAACTATAAATCACTTATAGTTGGTATCACCATTAATTTAAAATCTGAACACAGTGTAACCTAAGATGACACACAGAATACAGATGATATAAATCATCACATATATTGAATTTAAGATATCTTAACTTGATTAGGCTCTTTTATGAGTGAAACGAATATAACAGTGTAATACTGAATCCCAGGTTCAATTGAACCTGGGCTGATATTTTTAAAGGGACAGTATACACTCATTTCTCCAACATAGGTGTGTCCGGTCCACGGCGTCATCCTTACTTGTGGGATATTCTCTTCCCCAACAGGAAATGGCAAAGAGCCCAGCAAAGCTGGTCACATGATCCCTCCTAGGCTCCGCCTACCCCAGTCATTCTCTTTGCCGTTGTACAGGCAACATCTCCACGGAGATGGCTTAGAGTTTTTTAGTGTTTAACTGTAGTTTTTATTATTCAATCAAGAGTTTGTTATTTTAAAATAGTGCTGGTATGTACTATTTACTCTGAAACAGAAAAGAGATGAAGATTTCTGTTTGTAAGAGGAAAATGATTTTAGCAACCGTTACTAAAATCGATGGCTGTTCCACACAGGACTGTTGAGAGGAATTAACTTCAGTTGGGGGAACAGTGAGCAGACTTTTGCTGCTTGAGGTATGACACATTCTAACAAGACGATGTAATGCTGGAAGCTGTCATTTTCCCTATGGGATCCGGTAAGCCATTTTTATTACAGAGTAAATAAGGGCTTCACAAGGGCTTGTTAAGACTGTAGACATTTTCTGGGCTAAATCGATTCATATATAACATATTTAGCCTTGAGGAATCATTTAATATGGGTATTTTTGTAAAATAATATCGGCAGGCACTGTTTTAGACACCTTATTCTCTAGGGGCTTTCCCTAATCATAGGCAGAGCCTCATTTTCGCGCCGGTATTGCGCACTTGTTTTTGAGAAGCATGACATGCAGTCGCATGTGTGAGGAGCTCTGATACATAAAAAAGACTTTCTGAAGGCGTCATTTGGTATCGTATTCCCCTTTGGGCTTGGTTGGGTCTCAGCAAAGCAGATACCAGGGACTGTAAAGGGGTTAAAGATAAAAACGGCTCCGGTTCCGTTATTTTAAGGGTTAAAGCTTCCAAATTTGGTGTGCAATACTTTTAAGGCTTTAAGACACTGTGGTGAAATTTTGGTGAATTTTGAACAATTCCTTCATACTTTTTCGCAATTGCAGTAATAAAGTGTGTTCAGTTTAAAATTTAAAGTGACAGTAACGGTTTTATTTTAAAACGTTTTTTGTACTTTGTTATCAAGTTTATGCCTGTTTAACATGTCTGAACTACCAGATAGACTGTGTTCTGAATGTGGGGAAGCCAAGGTTCCTTCTCATTTAAATAGATGTGATTTATGTGACACTGAAAATGATGCCCAAGATGATTCCTCAAGTGAGGGGAGTAAGCATGGTACTGCATCATTCCCTCCTTCGTCTACACCAGTCTTGCCCACTCAGGAGGCCCCTAGTACATCTAGCGCGCCAATACTCCTTACTATGCAACAATTAACGGCTGTAATGGATAATTCTATCAAAAACATTTTAGCCAAAATGCCCACTTATCAGCGTAAGCGCGACTGCTCTGTTTTAGATACTGAAGAGCATGAGGACGCTGAGGATAATGGTTCTGATATGCCCCTACACCAGTCTGAGGGGGCCAGGGAGGTTTTGTCTGAGGGAGAAATTTCAGATTCAGGGAAAATTTCTCAACAAGCTGAACCCGATGTGATTACATTTAAATTTAAGTTGGAACATCTCCGCGCTCTGCTTAAGGAGGTGTTATCCACTCTGGATGATTGTGAGAATTTGATCATCCCAGAGAAACTATGTAAAATGGACAAGTTCCTAGAGGTCCCGGGGCCCCCAGAAGCTTTTCCTATACCCAAGCGGGTGGCGGACATTGTAAATAAAGAATGGGAAAGGCCCGGTATACCTTTCGTCCCTCCCCCCATATTTAAAAAATTGTTTCCCATGGTCGACCCCAGAAAGGACTTATGGCAGACAGTCCCCAAGGTCGAGGGGGCGGTTTCTACTTTAAACAAACGCACCACTATACCCATAGAAGATAGTTGTGCTTTCAAAGATCCTATGGATAAAAAATTAGAAGGTTTGCTTAAAAAAATGTTTGTTCAGCAAGGTTACCTTCTACAACCAATTTCATGCATTGTCCCTGTCACTACAGCCGCGTGTTTCTGGTTCGATGAGCTAGAAAAGGCGATCGATAGTGATTCTCCTCCTTATGAGGAGATTATGGACAGAATCCGTGCTCTCAAATTGGCTAATTCTTTCACCCTAGACGCCACTTTGCAATTGGCTAGGTTAGCGGCGAAAAATTCTGGGTTTGCTATTGTGGCGCGCAGAGCGCTTTGGTTGAAATCTTGGTCAGCGGATGCGTCTTCCAAGAACAAATTGCTTAACATTCCTTTCAAGGGGAAAACGCTGTTTGGCCCTGACTTGAAAGAGATTATCTCGGATATCACTGGGGGTAAGGGCCACGCCCTTCCTCAGGATAGGTCTTTCAAGGCAAAAAATAAACCTAATTTTCGTCCCTTTCGTAGAAACGGACCAGCCCCAAGTGCTACGTCCTCTAAGCAAGAGGGTAATACTTCTCAAGCCAAGCCAGCCTGGAGACCAATGCAAGGCTGGAACAAGGGAAAGCAGGCCAAGAAGCCTGCCACTGCTACCAAGACAGCATGAAATGTTGGCCCCCGATCCGGGACCGGATCTGGTGGGGGGCAGACTCTCTCTCTTCGCTCAGGCTTGGGCAAGAGATGTTCTGGATCCTTGGGCACTAGAAATAGTCTCCCAAGGTTATCTTCTGGAATTCAAGGGGCCTCCCCCAAGGGGGAGGTTCCACAGGTCTCGATTGTCTTCAGACCACATAAAGAGACGGGCATTCTTACATTGTGTAGAAGACCTGTTAAAAATGGGAGTGATTCATCCTGTTCCATTAGGAGAACAAGGGATGGGGTTCTACTCCAATCTGTTCGTAGTTCCCAAAAAAGAGGGAAAGTTCAGACCAATCTTGGATCTCAAGATCCTAAACAAGTTTCTCAAGGTTCCATCGTTCAAAATGGAAACTATTGGAACAATTCTTCCTTCCATCCAGGAAGGTCAATTCATGACCACGGTGGATTTAAAGGATGCGTATCTACATATTCCTATCCACAAGGAACATCATCGGTTCCTAAGGTTCGCATTCCTGGACAAGCATTACCAGTTCGTGGCACTTCCTTTTGGATTAGCCACTGCTCCAAGGATTTTCACAAAGGTACTAGGGTCCCTTCTAGCGGTACTAAGACCAAGGGGCATTGCAGTAGTACCTTACTTGGACGACATTCTGATTCAAGCGTCGTCCCTTCCTCAAGCAAAGGCTCACACGGACATAGTCCTGGCCTTTCTCAGATCTCACGGATGGAAAGTGAACGTAGAAAAGAGTTCTCTATCTCCGTCAACAAGGGTTCCCTTCTTGGGAACAATAATAGACTCCTTAGAAATGAGGATTTTTCTGACAGAGGCCAGAAAAACAAAACTTCTAAACTCTTGTCAAACACTTCATTCCGTTCCTCTTCCTTCCATAGCGCAATGCATGGAAGTAATAGGTTTGATGGTAGCGGCAATGGACATAGTTCCTTTTGCGCGCATTCATCTAAGACCATTACAACTGTGCATGCTCAGTCAGTGGAATGGGGACTATACAGACTTGTCTCCGACGATTCAAGTAAATCAGAGGACCAGAGACTCACTCCGTTGGTGGCTGTCCCTGGACAACCTGTCACAAGGGATGACCTTCCGCAGACCAGAGTGGGTCATTGTCACGACCGACGCCAGTCTGATGGGCTGGGGCGCGGTCTGGGGACCCCTGAAAGCTCAGGGTCTTTGGTCTCGGGAAGAATCTCTTCTACCGATAAATATTCTGGAACTGAGAGCGATATTCAATGCTCTCAAGGCTTGGCCTCAGCTAGCAAAGGCCAAGTTCATACGGTTTCAATCAGACAACATGACGACTGTTGCGTACATCAACCATCAGGGGGGAACAAGGAGTTCCCTGGCGATGGAAGAAGTGACCAAAATCATTCAATGGGCGGAGACTCACTCCTGCCACCTGTCTGCAATCCACATTCCAGGAGTGGAAAATTGGGAAGCGGATTTTCTGAGTCGTCAGACATTACATCCGGGGGAGTGGGAACTCCATCCGGAAATCTTTGCCCAAATTACTCAATTGTGGGGCATTCCAGACATGGATCTGATGGCCTCTCGTCAGAACTTCAAGGTTCCTTGCTACGGGTCCAGATCCAGGGATCCCAAGGCGACTCTAGTAGATGCACTAGTAGCACCTTGGACCTTCAAACTAGCTTATGTATTCCCGCCGTTTCCTCTCATCCCCAGGCTGGTAGCCAGGATCAATCAGGAGAGGGCGTCGGTGATCTTGATAGCTCCTGCGTGGCCACGCAGGACTTGGTATGCAGATCTGGTGAATATGTCATCGGCTCCACCATGGAAGCTACCTTTGAGACGAGACCTTCTTGTTCAAGGTCCGTTCGAACATCCGAATCTGGTCTCACTCCAGCTGACTGCTTGGAGATTGAACGCTTGATCTTATCAAAACGAGGGTTCTCAGATTCTGTTATTGATACTCTTGTTCAGGCCAGAAAGCCTGTAACTAGAAAAATTTACCACAAAATATGGAAAAAATATATCTGTTGGTGTGAATCTAAAGGATTCCCTTGGAACAAGGTAAAGATTCCTAAGATTCTATCCTTTCTTCAAGAAGGATTGGAGAAAGGATTATCGGCAAGTTCCTTGAAGGGACAGATTTCTGCCTTGTCTGTGTTACTTCACAAAAAGCTGGCAGCTGTGCCAGATGTTCAAGCCTTTGTTCAGGCTCTGGTTAGAATCAAGCCTGTTTACAAACCTTTGACTCCTCCTTGGAGTCTCAACTTAGTTCTTTCAGTTCTTCAGGGGGTTCCGTTTGAACCCTTGCATTCCGTTGATATTAAGTTATTATCTTGGAAAGTTTTGTTTTTGGTTGCAATTTCTTCTGCTAGAAGAGTTTCGGAATTATCTGCTCTGCAGTGTTCTCCTCCTTATCTGGTTTTCCATGCAGATAAGGTGGTTTTACGTACTAAACCTGGTTTTCTTCCGAAAGTTGTTTCTAACAAAAACATTAACCAGGAGATAGTCGTGCCTTCTTTGTGTCCGAATCCAGTTTCAAAGAAGGAACGTTTGTTGCACAATTTGGATGTTGTTCGCGCTCTAAAATTCTATTTAGATGCTACAAAGGATTTTAGACAAACATCTTCCTTGTTTGTTGTTTATTCTGGTAAAAGGAGAGGTCAAAAAGCGACTTCTACCTCTCTCTCTTTTTGGATTAAAAGCATCATCAGATTGGCTTATGAGACTGCCGGACGGCAGCCTCCTGAAAGAATCACAGCTCATTCCACTAGGGCTGTGGCTTCCACATGGGCCTTCAAGAACGAGGCTTCTGTTGATCAGATATGTAGGGCAGCGACTTGGTCTTCACTGCACACTTTTACCAAATTTTACAAGTTTGATACTTTTGCTTCTTCTGAGGCTATTTTTGGGAGAAAGGTTTTGCAAACCGTGGTGCCTTCCATTTAGGTGACCTGATTTGCTCCCTCCCTTTATCCGTGTCCTAAAGCTTTGGTATTGGTTCCCACAAGTAAGGATGACGCCGTGGACCGGACACACCTATGTTGGAGAAAACAGAATTTATGTTTACCTGATAAATTACTTTCTCCAACGGTGTGTCCGGTCCACGGCCCGCCCTGTTTTTTTAATCAGGTCTGATAATTTATTTTCTTTAACTACAGTCACCACGGTATCATATGGTTTCTCCTATGCAAATATTCCTCCTTTACGTCGGTCGAATGACTGGGGTAGGCGGAGCCTAGGAGGGATCATGTGACCAGCTTTGCTGGGCTCTTTGCCATTTCCTGTTGGGGAAGAGAATATCCCACAAGTAAGGATGACGCCGTGGACCGGACACACCGTTGGAGAAAGTAATTTATCAGGTAAACATAAATTCTGTTTTTCATATAACTGCATGTAATAGACACTACTATAAAGAATAAGATGCACAGATACTGATATAAAAATCCAGTATAAAATGGTTTAAAAACATACTTAGAAGCTTTCAGTTTAGCTCTGTTGAAAAGGCAGTTGGAAAGCCCACTGCAAGTGGGAAATAAGACACTCCCCCCTCCCCCTTCTTTTGCATATGAAAAGACCCTTTACACAAACAGGAGCAAGCTGGAGAAGGTAGCTGACGGTATTCAAATAAAACTTTGGGGCTTGGTTAGGAGTCTGAAAATCAGAGCAATGTTATTTAAAAATAAGCAAAATTATACATTTAAAAAAAAACAAAAAAACTTTATGGGCTTTATAAATAGATCATCTACAAAACATTTATGCAAAGAAAAAATGAGTGTATAATGGCCCTTTAAGGACCAGTGCCACAGATATAAGGGGCATAATTTTAATGCACAATACTTGGCTAGTGTCCACAAATATTAATATAGAGGAATCACTATTTGACACATTGTTGAGGGTTAATTATAACACTATTTAGATATTAGAGTTGTTTATTATGGAAGCCAGTGGAACTTTATTTTAATAAGAAGGTTCAATTCATCCCTATAAGGGGTATATCACGCTTGGATACACCTTCACCTTATCTTATATAAATATATGCTTCCTTATCTTTACTAGTGGAATATTGGTACCTCAAATAATCAGGATACCTTAGAACATCTAATAAAATACGTGTGAGCTGTACTTTATCAGCATTTATGTATCGACATAGGATATGATAGTGCACCATAACAAAAGCTATATATATATATATATATATATATATATATATATATATATATATATATATATATATATATATATATATATATATATATATATATATATATATATATATATATATATATATATATATATATATATATATATATATATATATATATATATATATATATATACCTTCCTACCCCAGCTAGTGGTCCAATATCTAAACTAGAACCAATAACCCCAAGCGAGTGTCTATGGGATTAGTATTACTGGTAATTTGGAGACTTTATTACCCAACAAGTATTTATGCACTTAACCTTTATGATAGTTCATTTTTGTAATTGATGAGTATACTTTATTTTGATATACCATAGGCAAATTTCCCCACATCTTAAGTGTGTTAACATAAATATTTGAACTTATATCTTAGAGTCAATCTCTGTGGAAATAGTGTCATCACCCAACACGTATATATCTCATAATAATAGTGATATTTTATACAAAACGAAGAATACACTATTGCTTAGTTACAAATCTCTTTATGGTTGGTGCCATCTCTTATATTTCACTACTAGTCATATAATCGTGTAGTAACATTTGGTATACAATATATATGCACAACAAATCGAATATCATTTGGATATATACAATTAATTTATCTCTATACCTGAATATTTGAACCTCCACGTGTTTTTAAATCTGTCAGTGTGTTATTTTGTTTTTCTCTTTTTAAACACATGGTGTTAATAAAAGTTATGTTTTAAATTAGCATAAGCAGTCGCCTTCAGGAATAGAATTGTTCTCATTATAGGGAGACAGAAGTGCTACAAAGTGCAATCCTTTTCTTGCCTAAGTGACTCTGTCTCTTAGACTTTGTTTCATAAGTACTGTATACCTAAAGGAACAAAGCTCAAAGTAAAAAACACCACTCTCATAGGATAAAACGGCTAATGCTTCTCCAGCCGCAAGGAAACGCAAACCACTCAAGGGAGAGCTCAGCAGCGTACGATACACATAAACAAGGTGATATCCAGAGATCAGGGGTGAGCAGAGTGAGATGGCAACAATTCCAATACAGCACTAGTCACGGATAAAAATACGAAAATGTATTGTACAATTTAAAAAGTTATAAAACGGAGGACAAACATAAAGGAGTGTGGGATTCACAGAACACAGCCTACGTCATCTGACGAGTTTTACGCCATTGTGGCGCTTTCTCAAAGACAGTGTAGTGGATGTTGGTCTGGCGTTCTTTTTTTAATACAACAGACACGCCTAGCCATACATGCTGGCCAATCACTGTTAGAGGTCCAGCGCCCAATAAACTGAGTTGCGTAGACTATCACAAAATACAAATAGCTACAATCAGACAGCATTAATAACACCGTAAAGTATGAACTTAGGATATTTACAAAAGAAACAAAAACATCGCAAATCATATTAAGCATACACGTATATGAACTATCATATGTTCAGCAATAGCGCTGAACTATATAAACCCTATATTTGTATATTGCTATATGTATATTTACCAATTGCTTTATATGGTAAATAATCCTAAAGGATATAAGAGAGTAGTGCACATTCTTAAGAAAACATCCATAGAGAGCCACAATTACAATTTGCAAATAAAACATAAAATCAATACTTAGAAAAATGTGAAAGACAATCATAGACGGCAAACAATTATCCTTTGTCATGCGACTATAGTTATTCTTTCAAGCCCATAACATTTTCAGACAAAAAATTGAATTTTCTAAAGGTAATACATTTTGAAGAATTAACAAGAGTATCAAAAGACAGAATTATTTTCTCTTCGGAATCTTTGGAAATCTATTGTACTTGTACAGAGCAAAGGACACATTGATAGAACTGGAAATAACATCTTACACAGAATCTAAGGAGGTTATATGTTAGAAACAGAATCTAAGGAGTTTATATGTTAAAAAAAAACAACTAAGCTCCCCATTGCCCTGAAAAGGGCATTTGGATGGGCATTGCCCTTAAAAGGGCATTTAGCTCTATTGCTGCCCAAAAACCCTAATCTAAAATTAAAACCCACCCAATACACCCTTAAAAATCAGAATTAAATATATATATATTTCTCCAACATAGGTGTGTCCGGTCCACGGCGTCATCCTTACTTGTGGGATATTCTCTTCCCCAACAGGAAATGGCAAAGAGCCCAGCAAAGCTGGTCACATGATCCCTCCTAGGCTCCGCCTACCCCAGTCATTCTCTTTGCCGTTGTACAGGCAACATCTCCACGGAGATGGCTTAGAGTTTTTTAGTGTTTAACTGGGATTAGCCACTGCTCCAAGGATTTTCACAAAGGTACTAGGGTCCCTTCTAGCTGTGCTAAGACCAAGGGGCATTGCTGTAGTACCTTACTTGGACGACATTCTGATTCAAGCGTCGTCCCTTCCTCAAGCAAAGGCTCACACGGACATCGTCCTGGCCTTTCTCAGATCTCACGGATGGAAAGTGAACGTGGAAAAGAGTTCTCTATCTCCATCAACAAGGGTTCCCTTCTTGGGAACAATAATAGACTCCTTAGAAATGAGGATTTTTCTGACAGAGGCCAGAAAAAACAAAACTTCTAGACTCTTGTCGGATACTTCATTCCGTTCCTCTTCCTTCCATAGCGCAGTGCATGGAAGTGATAGGTTTGATGGTAGCGGCAATGGACATAGTTCCTTTTGCGCGCATTCATCTAAGACCATTACAACTGTGCATGCTCAGTCAGTGGAATGGGGACTATACAAACTTGTCTCCGAGGGTACAAGTAAATCAGAGGACCAGAGACTCACTCCGTTGGTGGCTGTCCCTGGACAACCTGTCACAAGGGATGACCTTCCGCAGACCAGAGTGGGTCATTGTCACGACCGACGCCAGTCTGATGGGCTGGGGCGCGGTCTGGGGATCCCTGAAAGCTCAGGGTCTTTGGTCTCGGGAAGAATCTCTTCTACCGATAAATATTCTGGAACTGAGAGCGATATTCAATGCTCTCAAGGCTTGGCCTCAGCTAGCGAGGGCCAAGTTCATACGGTTTCAATCAGACAACATGACGACTGTTGCGTACATCAACCATCAGGGGGGAACAAGGAGTTCCCTGGCGATGGAAGAAGTGACCAAAATCATTCTATGGGCGGAGTCTCACTCCTGCCACCTGTCTGCTATCCACATCCCAGGAGTGGAAAATTGGGAAGCGGATTTTCTGAGTCGTCAGACATTGCATCCGGGGGAGTGGGAACTCCATCCGGAAATCTTTGCCCAAGTCACTCAACTGTGGGGCATTCCAGACATGGATCTGATGGCCTCTCGTCAGAACTTCAAAGTTCCTTGCTACGGGTCCAGATCCAGGGATCCCAAGGCGGCTCTAGTGGATGCACTAGTAGCACCTTGGACCTTCAAACTAGCTTATGTATTCCCGCCGTTTCCTCTCATCCCCAGGCTGGTAGCCAGGATCAATCAGGAAAGGGCGTCGGTGATCTTGATAGCTCCTGCGTGGCCACGCAGGACTTGGTATGCAGATCTGGTGAATATGTCATCGGCTCCACCATGGAAGCTACCTTTGAGACGAGACCTTCTTGTTCAAGGTCCGTTCGAACATCCGAATCTGGTCTCACTCCAGCTGACTGCTTGGAGATTGAACGCTTGATCTTATCGAAGCGAGGGTTCTCAGATTCTGTTATCGATACTCTTGTTCAGGCCAGAAAGCCTGTAACTAGAAAGATTTACCACAAAATTTGGAAAAAATATATCTGTTGGTGTGAATCTAAAGGATTCCCTTGGGACAAGGTTAAGATTCCTAAGATTCTATCCTTCCTTCAAGAAGGATTGGAAAAAGGATTATCTGCAAGTTCCCTGAAGGGACAGATTTCTGCCTTGTCTGTGTTACTTCACAAAAAGCTGGCAGCTGTGCCAGATGTTCAAGCCTTTGTTCAGGCTCTGGTTAGAATCAAGCCTGTTTACAAACCTTTGACTCCTCCTTGGAGTCTCAACTTAGTTCTTTCAGTTCTTCAGGGGGTTCCGTTTGAACCCTTACATTCCGTTGATATTAAGTTATTATCTTGGAAAGTTTTGTTTTTGGTTGCAATTTCTTCTGCTAGAAGAGTTTCAGAATTATCTGCTCTGCAGTGTTCTCCTCCTTATCTGGTGTTCCATGCAGATAAGGTGGTTTTACGTACTAAACCTGGTTTTCTTCCAAAAGTTGTTTCTAACAAAAACATTAACCAGGAGATTATCGTACCTTCTCTGTGTCCGAAACCAGTTTCGAAGAAGGAACGTTTGTTGCACAATTTGGATGTTGTTCGCGCTCTAAAATTCTATTTAGATGCTACAAAGGATTTTAGACAAACATCTTCCTTGTTTGTTGTGTATTCCGGTAAAAGGAGAGGTCAAAAAGCAACTTCTACCTCTCTCTCTTTTTGGATTAAAAGCATCATCAGATTGGCTTACGAGACTGCCGGACGGCAGCCTCCCGAAAGAATCACAGCTCATTCCACTAGGGCTGTGGCTTCCACATGGGCCTTCAAGAACGAGGCTTCTGTTGATCAGATATATAGGGCAGCGACTTGGTCTTCACTGCACACTTTTACCAAATTTTACAAGTTTGATACTTTTGCTTCTTCTGAGGCTATTTTTGGGAGAAAGGTTTTGCAAGCCGTGGTGCCTTCCATCTAGGTGACCTGATTTGCTCCCTCCCATCATCCGTGTCCTAAAGCTTTGGTATTGGTTCCCACAAGTAAGGATGACGCCGTGGACCGGACACACCTATGTTGGAGAAAACAGAATTTATGTTTACCTGATAAATTACTTTCTCCAACGGTGTGTCCGGTCCACGGCCCGCCCTGGTTTTTTAATCAGGTCTGATAATTTATTTTCTTTAACTACAGTCACCACGGTATCATATGGTTTCTCCTATGCAAATATTCCTCCTTAACGTCGGTCGAATGACTGGGGTAGGCGGAGCCTAGGAGGGATCATGTGACCAGCTTTGCTGGGCTCTTTGCCATTTCCTGTTGGGGAAGAGAATATCCCACAAGTAAGGATGACGCCGTGGACCGGACACACCGTTGGAGAAAGTAATTTATCAGGTAAACATAAATTCTGTTTTTAGTTAAGTTACGGTCCCTGACTCCCTGGAATAGATCAATGTCCCATCTCAAATTTATTCCAAGTGGTTCCCTTGTATTAAGTTTAAAGATCCACTGGACCTCTTTTTCAATTAGTCTTTTAAAACTATCTGCACCTCTATCGGGGAGTGATTTCCGGAGGAGGAGCTTTTTACGCAAGTCACGCAGTGCAAGCTTCCAGATCCCTGCATTTGAGCCATTGGCGGTGTATTTGCGCCAGACGCCCAGGTGACTAGGGCGAAGTCTCTGCAGTAGAGCTTGGTATTGCTCTGGGGAACCCCCGTAGTGCACTTTGATCGCGCTCTGAAATTGTATCCTGAAGCCCCAGGAACTACGACAGCAAACAGCATTATCAGCGGCGTGACTGCATCTTGTCCAACACAGGTAGTCCCTCCCATCGGTACAGCACGAGGGGGGTTGATAGCCGATCTTTAACAGCCGCCTTCGCAAGGGTATATTGTTGATGTTATCCTGCACAGCGTAAAGATTATGCGAGCGTGAGGCTCGCCTCCCAGGAGGGTCTCTATGTATTCGAGGTGAGTGTGGATGGAACCGACTCTTTGTACAACCTTGCATAACAGATGTTACTAAGTAGGCAAAGGCAAGCTTGAGGGGCCATACTGAGAGACGCTTTCTCCCCCAGAAGCCCATACGGGATTAAGTGTATAAACCAATTAACAGAGATTACTGCTGGTACGCCTAACTCTATCCTGATACCCACATCATAGCTTATTATTCAAACTGGGTCTCCTATTACCTCCCTCCCCCACAACATATAATCAAAAATCTCCCAAGACAAGCTCCTATTATATGTGGATGATGTGCTCTTTTTCTTAACGAATCCAGCACAATCTATCCTGAATGTATTATACCAATTAGATACATTTGGAAAGGTCTCAAATTTCCTTATAAATCATAATAAATCAGAATTATTAAATATGAATTTCCCAGATGAGGGCATACAACATATTTGCTAGGTGTGCACATTTAGATGACAAAATCGTAGATTAAAATATTTGGGAATATTCCTGACTCCAATGGTTAATTACATTTTTAAAGTCAACTTTATACCACTACAAACCTCTATAATAGCCACTTTGTCCTCCTGGAGAAGGAAACCCCTGACCTGGACAGGTAGGATTAATGCCTTTAAGATGAGCATACTCCCGAAGATACTATACCTAATGCAAACATTACCCATCGCTCTCCCACCAACATTCCTTACGTCCCTACAAAATAAAAATTTTGACTTTATTTGGAACAAACGCCATACGCGGATAAATAGGAAGGTCATGTACCAGACAGTGGACAATTGGGGGCTTGGAGTCCCTGACCTGGTTTCATATAGGAAAGCTACACATCTACAGAGAATAGTGGACTGGTACACTAATTATAATTTCAAAATCTGGGTACAACTAGAACACAACATAGCAGGCTCTACATATTTGGGCACGTGGTGTTGGACACTTTCCAACATAGGTTCATCACAGACCTATCTTACACACACAGTACAGGAGACCTTGTTGACATAGGATAAAATTCTCATAGAATACCCCAATATCTCTTCTAAATATTCCCCTCTTACAGCTTTCATTTCCAACAAAGAATTCATCCCTGGCCTCCCGGCTATGATTATGCATGATACATCGTCAGATAGAATACTGATGATGTGTCACTTGGGGAATGAAAATTGGTTGCACAATAGAGACGATCTAATCAAAAAGGGACCCAATTGTTTCAGAAACTGGTATTTTACCTGCACAGTTTTAATTATCTGTCAGGTCACCCACAAAAAAGGAATATGTTGAGACCTTTTGACAACTTTTGAGTCCTTGTGTCACAAAGCCTCCCCTACGCGACATGCGCTATCCCTTATTTACACATTACTGAAGCAGACCACACCAGGTTATAAACCTCACTTCATCAACAAGTGGGGGGAAGAGTTAGATGTACAGATTTCCCACATTGACTCCTCTAAAATATACACAGCTATCAAAAAACCAGCCACCTCCAGTAAATACATTGAATTGAACATGAAAATACTGCACAGATGGTATCTTACTGTAACATACTCTGTTCCTTTAACAGCCGTTCCTCCTAGCCTCCTTTTTACTCACCTTCCCCCTTATAAGGCACACCCACATAACCTTCATTGCTTGGTATTGAAGGTAATACTGCTCTGTCAAGCCTCTCTGAATCTAAGCAGAATCTTGTTTAAGCATATCCAGTATCTTCACGAAGACGCTGCTCAGCTCTCACTACCAGCTGATCGGCGGTGACGTCACCTCAGCTGCTGCCTGACACTTCCGTGTTTGCCTGACACTTCCGTGTACGCCAGATACACGCTACCTGCCACAGATCTATCTATAAATATATTTTCCCAACATTCAAGCAGTATAGAGTTGTCTGCCTCTAGACTGCTAGAAATTGGAAACACACCTATTTTTAATTACTAGCAACCTAGTTGCTAGTCAATGAGCAGAAAAGTAACATCTTTATTTTTGTGGAATTATTACACTCACTCCATCACGTTGTAAGAAAATCTTTAAAAACACAACTGATATTTTTTGGAGATGCCAAATCCATATAGGCCATATGGTGCATATCTGGTGGCAGTGCCCTAACATAATCCCAGTATGGGAAAACATTTCAAAGGAAACTTCTAAATTAATAGACAGGCCTCTGCCATTAGATCCGTGCCTCTGGCTATTTCACATAACTCCCAGAAGATTTTCTTTCGTACAAGATAAACTCTTTAACATAGCAAGTAACAGCTTAAAAATACTTATAGCCAAGAACTGGAAAAGTAACACCATCCCGACTACAGCGCAATGGGTGCAAGAATGTAATCGCTCCATATTACTAGAGGAATACCACTACATCAAACTAAGGAAACTAGATACATACACAAAACTTAAGATATATTGGGAGGAATATTTGAAAGATAAGTTTAACCCATGCTCACCATAACATCTGTGACTAATGGAGTAAAGGGATCCCTGAATAGGACACACACAAGGGAAATAGAGATCTGTGAGTAAGTAAGCGAAGAAAACTTAATGGCTTTGGGCAACGCTCTGTTGTGTCACAGTAGCTAACTTAAATACTTAGATGATTGATGAAAAATTTTGTGTCAGACCACACGTGTTTTGTTTCATATGTTAACTAATTGTTTTCAATATCATCCTTTAATGTATGTTACCTATACTGCGCATGTGCAGGCTATACAGATGTAATCTCATGTAGATCTATAATAATGTCAACTGTATATGTGTAGTGTATACATTTTTCAAAATAAAAAAATATTTAAAACAAAAATAAAATCTCCCAAGACGATTGTCTTTAGAAGTATACCTGGGCTGGAAGAGTTATTTGAGGGTCGTAAGATCTAAGAGAAGGGGAGGAGGAAGACCTAAAGAAAAGGAATGAAGTGGGACAAACTTAGGAGAATAGGAGAGGGTTGTGTCGTCAAGCTCTAACTGTGGAGGAATATTTTTACTTTTGCTCTGCAAAAATTATAATCGGAGTTACTTGTATTTGTTCAGGAAATCGAGACATTGTAAGAGGAGAATTAACCTTTGCAATTGCTTGTGTGCATATTTCATGCTGAACTTTAAGTCTTCTATCAGTGACTAACTTTTTACTTATGCAGGGATGAGATGGCAATTACCTCTGCTCGTTTGGGTTCACTGAAGAATAAGAAAATAGCTGGACTGATCGCAAGCTAATTTAGCTTTAAGTAAATTTAATATATTATTCATAGGCCACATTTTTTTTCCGCTAATGCTCTGTAGCGGTTCCTAGAAGATCTTATACTTGTTAACGCTGTATAATTCTGTTCAACATGTTATGATTCTCTGTGTGTAAATCTCTGGCTGTCAACACACTCCTGTGTAGTTAACCTACTTCCCACAAGGTCCAACTGATTCTCTGTGCCTTGTATTGATGCAGGGATTTCTGTCTCTTGGTCATATTCTTAACATATCACAGGTTTATAAGATATTTACCAGATAACATGTAAAATTGCTCGCATTTTGTTTTTCCTGGTATTGTTTTGCGTAGGTCTGTAGAAGGTATCATACTCAAGGTTAATGTTTAACACTTTAGCCTAACATACTGTTGATTGCAGATAAGCCTGACTACATGCATATTTTTGGCCAAATTTTGATACAGTTTTGAGTAATCAGCTCTAGCTTTAGTTGATAATATAATCCTTCTCATTGTGGTTTTGTGAATAATAAGAAAAAAACGAAGCATTATATTAGTTTATCCATCTTAAATCCAATGCATTGATGTGTCATATTAGAATTGTGAGCATAACTAACCTTTGTGACCCCCATTGTTACAGAGATGTCTGCTCCTATACTGTATTTATAGTAGTTTATAGATATATAAGACCACTATCAGATAACATACTGAACTACATGTACATTTTCTCTACTGCTTAAGATATACACTTTGTATTTTACTGACTAGGATAAATAGATCAGAGTACTGCCTCTTATGCAGAGGGAGTTTAGGGAATACAATTACAGTGTTGGAGAGGATAAGTGCCAATTTAATACTGGTTGCTTTTCATGCTACTCAAGCTTTACTAATTAGTTCTGAATTAGGCTTAACACTTGTCTTCACTGACCTATACTGGGCTGAGTACAAGAGAATAGCAGAGTAGCTAATGAAATTCTGGTCAACTCTGGGATAAAAGCATACTTGCTTTTCTCTTTAGGTATTTTGCTCCATAGTCAATAATTTTTTAGGGGCACAGATATATTAAATATAAAAGTTGTTTAATCTTTCAGATTTAATATTCCTATCAACACTTTCATTGAATAACCTTTAGAGGCCCATTTATAAAGCTCCGTGTGGAGCTTGAGGGCCTGTGTTTCTGGTGAGTCTTCAGACTCGCCAGAAACACCAGTTATGAAGCAGCGTTCTAAAGACTGCTGCTCCATAACCCTGTCCGCCTGCTCTGATGAGGCGGACAGGAATCGCCACAATTCATCCCAATCGAGTACGATCGGGTTGATTGACACCTCCCTGCTGGTGGCCGATTGGCCGCGAGTCTGCAAGGGGCGGCGTTGCACCAGCAGCTTTTGTGAGTTGCTGGTGCAATGCTGAATACGGAGAGCTTATTGCTCTCCGCAATCAGCGATGTCTATCGGACCTGATCCGCACTGTCGGATCAGGTCTGACAGACACTTGATAATTTGGCCTCATAGAGCCACAACTGGTCGTATTGAGTTTAGGAGTTTCTCCTCATCACTAAATTTCCCTCACTCGTGTATCACACACTTAATCCTTCCCTTTTTTTCCCTGTCTATTCCTGTAGACTCACTTCCCCCTTTTTTTTTTGTTCTCACAATTAGTATTTTTTACACACTTACATGGATAAGTTTGTTACACCTTTGCACACTAAAAGAACTTCTCCAGCCATGGCTTCTAAATCTAGAGATAGGAAAAATAAAAACATAACTGAAACTTCAGCTGAAATACACCCAGCAAATATTAGTCCTCTTTGCCGCAATGAACATATAGATATGCATACATTAGTAGAAATGATTTCAGCGGCACTGGAGCCTAAATTTGGCCTAATTCGATTTGAGATTAATAAAGATATTACAGCACTAACTACGGAAGTTAGGCATTTCTCTAACAGACTCCAGGAAGTGGAGTAAAGAGTTTCAGATCTAGAGGACATTAATGAGGGGTATAATTCTAAACTTGGAGCTAATAGCACCATTCTTTCTAAACTGCAGCTCAAGATTGAAGATCTGGAAAACAGATCTAGGAGAAATAATATCAGGATAGTAGGACTCCCAGAGAACAAGCAGTATGATGATTTGACAAAATTCATTTTGTTTACCTTCGCTCAGCTATTGAGTATTTCCCCTTCTTATCCGCCTATTATTGTTGAGAGAGCACATAGGATAGGGAGATTTAATTTTAGTGAAGATAGAGAAGTTAAACCAAGGCCAATTATAGCCAAATTTTTAAACTTTCAAGATAAGGTCACTATTATGCAACACTATCGTAAGGCTCAACCTATTTTAATTGGAGATGTAAAAGTCTTCTTATTTCAGGACTTCTCCTATGAAAACTTGTTAAAGAGGAAAGAATTATCTCCTCTATGCTCTAAACTTATAAATCAAGGAATGCAAGCCACTATAATATACCCCACTAGACTGAAAATATGGCTGAATGGCCAATACTATTTTTTTGATAAACTCAAAGAGGCAGAAGAATTTCTGAGAGTTAAAAAAAAAAAAGTGGAAGTCTGAATATAATTATTGTTTTGAGGTATCTGGGTTCTTCAAGAGATACAATTGTTCTAAGTTGGGCTCAGAGAGTGTGGGGAGGGAGGGAATGTGGTCCCCGAGGGTCCTCCCCCGTTTTTCTTTTCCCTTTTTTTTTTTTTTTGAAAGATGGGTAAGGTAGACAGGTTTAAGATAGTCTCCTGGAATATTCGTGGCATCACCACCCCTATTAAACGGAAGACAATTATATCCCACTTGAGAAAAATGAATACTGACATAGCTTTCCTTCAGGAAACTCATTTAAAACTGGAGGAGGTTCTAAAACTAAAATCCTCATGGGTTAGGGAAGTTTTTGCCTCCCCAAGTGTAGAGGGGAAGAGAGGTGTCGCTATACTGATTTTGAGGTCCTACATATAAATGTGGACCCAGAGGGAAGATATTTAATGCTGAAAATCAAAATAGCTAAGTCTCTATACACACTATGTAATGTTTATGCACCTAATGTTTTTGATCCAGTATTCTGGGATACCTTGCAATCAAAGATTTTGCTATTTTCAGAAGGCTATTTGATAGTGGGGGAAGACCTTAACATGGCACCACAATACCCTTTAGATAGGTTAAGACAGAATCCTAAGTACCTTAAAAGTAAGAAAGATAACTTAGAGACCAAGATGATTAAAACGATTTCCCAGAATCTTATGGTAAGAGACATATGGAGGGTGCAAAATGCTGATATAAGAGATTTCACTTGTTTATCTAAAGTACACAAAACACTTTCCAGAATTGAAACATAGAAACATAGATATTGACAGCAGATAAGAGCCATAGGCCCAGCAAGTCTGCCTGACCTTACCTAACAGTATAAACTTATCTAGTTCGTAGGATAGCCTTATGCTTTTCCCATGCATTTTTAAAGTCCCCCACAGTGTTTGTTGCTACTACCTCTTGAGGAAGTTTATTCCATAAATCAATCACTCTTTCTGTAAAGAAGTGCTTCCTCAAATTACTCCTGAATCTACTACCCTTTAGCTTGAGCTCATGACCCCTTGTTCTTGAATTTTCCATTTTATGTAAAATACCCACAGCCTCAGTTTTACTAAACCCTTTAATGTACTTGAAAGTTGCTATCATATAGGGTTTAGTAAAATTCCTTTTAGATGAAAGGCTCTGCAAATGGCAAGTCAAAGCAGGAATAACACTCATTTGTGTATCGGACCATGGCCCTATTTATCTTGAATTTCAGCTTAACGATCTTGAACCTAAAACTTCTTGATTTAATTTCCCCTTATTTCTTTCAACAAACCTAAAATTGGCTTAAATCAAAGTATGAAGAATACGTTTGTTTCAATCATGAATATATAGACCGTCCGGCTGTTTTTTGGGAAGCTGCAAAAGCGGTTCTCAGGGGGGAGATTATAGCCTATACCACCAGCTTCACAAAAAAAAGCTTAAGATGAGAGAGAAAGGATAGGAGACTTCCGTTGGGGGAGGAGCTGTGCAGACTACCTGCTGCACACAGGTGTTGTGAGAGAACACTATTCTACCGTCTCCCCGCTCCTAGCCACTTGCCCGGGAGAGTTACCTGGGATTGGTGTGTGGCGCTCTGCGAGGCTACGGCCCGCACGAGTTTGGAGTCTCCAATAGCTGATATAGCTAAGCGATCCTTTCACTGGAAATTTTAATACTGCCAAGGACAATTACCCTTAAGCCGATTGGGAGGAAAAGGGAAAAGAAACATTCGCCTCCTTGAAAATATCCATACCCCGGCAGGAACTGAAGACAGAGGGCAAGCAGTGGATATCCTACCGGTCGCTGCCTGGGGATTGCAGGCTTTGGCTATTACCTACGTGTGGTCGGTGAGTGAGGCAGTTGCGGTGAGGAAGCCTCTCGGGACCAGACGCAGACAACGTGTGGCAGGGCATCTGTTCAGCTATCCGGCTGCACTGTGAGAGAGAAGCGGAGTAGCCTAAAGTTGAGGCAACGGATCTATTGGAAGCGGCGCTGTGATCTGTTGCAGCCGGAACCAGACAAGAGCTTGCAAAATAACCGCTCAGGTGGGTAGCGGTGTCTGGAGACAAGACTTAATCAGCGGAGCTTTAGCTAACACAGGTGCTGGCCGGGGTGTGATACAGGATCTGCCCTAAAAATCAGCAGCGCCCTGCTAAGGTGTAACAAGCAAGAAAGCCGGGTTATATCAAGGCACAGAAAAGATCTCTAAGGTATAGGCTGGTCTCAACATTCCGAGACTTACCTTTTTCAAGCAGCTCAGGATCTCCAGTAGCATCAGATTTCTTGCTGGTTGCAGGGCTGGCCGTGTGTAGCTGGAGATTTACGGTGAGAGGAGAATATTCTGACATACAGTCAGGACAAGGGGGAGCTGCAAGTGGGACATTTGGATATTCTTTCCCAGACATATCTTGAGGCTGCAGTGGTAAGATTCAGGCTTAAAACATTGATAAGTGTTCCCTCTAAGCTGATTGATACTGCCCTCGCCCTGTGTGCTATTGCAGTGTTTTACATGTTGTTAGCCTCTTCCTGAGCTGGTGAATTTACAGACACTAGGATTTCCATTGATGGCTCCCCGCATTATATAAAGGTGTCCTTTTCTCTTCTCCAGGACAGCAGGAAAAAAAAAAAACTGCTTGCTTGACATTTCATACTAATATAATGGGGACTAACAGATAAAAGCTTGTTACAGAGCCCCTTAAGAATACTTGCAGCTTAATACCCTAAAAGGACAGAACAATAATCCATGTATCATAATACAAGCTATATATGTGTGCAACTCATGAAAGAGAGAGTGTATTATGTTTTGTATTCTACTAGGTTAGGAGAAATGGTTTATTGGTATCTTCTGCAATAATTCTATCTGCCGTGGATAAGAGCTGTAATCTAGGAATCTGTATAGCTATTAATTTTATTTATTTTTTATTTATTTTTTATTTATTTTGTTTGACGCCTTGTTATATTATGATTTTTTTTATTGTTCTTTTTTTGGTTTAGGATCTGCTAGTGTGTGAACTAGCATGTTAAATGGTTTATCTCATTTAAATATACCTACTCTTAAATCCTGATGAGGTAAACAGGGCTGCTATTTAGAACAAAACAACGTTATTTGTCACGTAACCCTATATATATATATATATATATATATATATTTGTCACGTAACCCTACAGCTGTAAGCAATTATCCCCGGGTGTTTTGATAAGTAGCTCTGTGTGTCTGAGAGAACGGGGGGGGGGGAGTAAAGAAATAAAAAAATAAATAAATAAATGATTATCTAGGCAAGGAAAAGCGGGGCGTGTGAAAAGTTTAAAAATTATCATCGAAATTAGCTGTTTTTTCACTTGTTGTTTGATCTTGGACACATACTAGATATTAGTATCCTGCACAGGAACTGGTCATTATAGTGGTCACAAAGCATTTTGATAATTGTGGTCTTTCTACTTTGTATAGGGATATCAGAATTTCATGCAATATTTTTTTTCTCACTAAAGCAGAGAAGATATTTTTTGCCTGTCAGGTGTTACAGAGCTTATCTTGTTCACATTAATCAGGTATATCTTAATAAATAGGACACCAGAGCACTAACTCACCCTTTTTTTTTTTTTCTTTTTGTGTGTAGACACATATTTTCACATTTCACTTCAGGAAGTAGTATAACTGCCACTTTTACATTCACACTCCTCTCTGCAGACAGGAGAGAAGCACATTCAAGCACTCTTATTTTTCACTAGACCAATCTAGGTCTTTTTTTTTTTTTTGGGTATCGACACATATTTTCACATTTCACTACAGGAAGTAGTACAACTCCCACTTTTACATTCACACCGCTCTCTACAGACAGGAGAGAAGCACATTCGAGCACTCTTATTTTTCACTAGATCCAAATCTAGGTCTTTTTTTTTTTTTTTTTTTTTTCCTTTCACTCCACTTAATTTTTTGTTTGTTTATTAAACACGCCCAGGAGAACCAGGAGGGTAGGAAATTAGATCGAAGTTAGGAACCAGCAGACTTGGAGTGCCCCCTTATAGCTCCCCTCTTCTCACTATATATTTTTTATCACTTTCTTTCTTTTTATGGAAAGATTTGTCACTCAAGCTAAATCTTCTTCGCCCAGAATGCCTGTTAAAGGCAAAGACAAAAAAGCTAAGCTGGGTGACCCCAGTTTAAATAGCTCTAGTGAGACATTACCTAATATAAATGACACTCAGATGCTAATCACTCATTTAACTGATTTATTTACCCCACAGTTTGAGATAATAAAGGCTGAATTGGGCACGATTTCATCGGTAATATCTAACCTCTCTGTGGAGGTCAAACAATTCTCCAATAGAATGCTAGAAATGGAGAATAGAGTCTCTGAGTTAGAAGATCAAGCCAATGTCCAAGATGACATTATAACTAAACAGATCTCTAAAATTGCCAATCTGCAATTGCGTCTGGACGACCTGGAAGATCGTTCCAGACGCAATAATATTCTAATTATTGGCCTCCCCGAGACCCCGGAATTCCAGGATTTATATCATTTTACATCTTATATATTGCCCCAGGCCTTAGGTTTTCCCCAGCAGAGGCTTCCCATTGTCATAGAGAGAGCCCACAGAACGGGCCCTAAAAATATTCAGCCTGAGGGATCTCGCCTAAATAGAATGTGCATCTTTAGAATTCTGAATTACCAAGACAAGGTTGAATATTTGAGATTATTCAAAAAAAGAAGTGAACCACTTTTGTTTGGAAATAACAGAATTTTATTATTCCAAGATTATTCTGTAGAAACCTCCTCGAAAAGAAAGATAATGGCACCGCTCTGCTCGCAACTTATTAATAAAGGCTATAATGCATGGATGGTATATCCTGCTAGCATAATTGTTGAGCAGGATGGTGCCAGAAAAATCTATCGAGAGGCGGGGGAGGTAAAAAAAAATCATAAATGATAAATAGCTGACTGTTCAGCTATTCAGGGTTTACTTTTGTCCCCTATAAATGAAGGGTGAGTCAGGTCAGATCTCTTTTTTGAGGAATGTATGTTTAGAAGAGTTGGGGATTTCTGTTTTGATATTTTTCAAAGTTTCCTTTTTCCCCTTTTTTTTTTTTTCCCCTCCTCATCTTTCTCCTTTTATTTTTTCTTCTCCTTATTGATTTCCCCCCTCCGGGTCCGCAAGAGGAATCTTTTTTTGTTTGTTCCGTTAAGAGTCGGTAGTGGATATTAAATTTTTATCTTGGAATGTAGGAGGGATTGTCTCTCCTATGAAACGTAAGTTGATTATTAAGTTATTGGCGAAACAAAAACCAGATATTGCTTTTATTCAAGAGACTCATCTTACAGAACAGGAAGTCGCCAAGCTTAAGATAAAATGGGTGGGAGAGGTAATTGCCTCTTCTTCAAGCAGGAGAAAATGTGGCGTGGCAATATTGATCAGCAAATCTCTGGATTATAAGATCATACAAGTGGAGACGGATACTACTGCCAGGTTTATTTTATTACAAATTATTATTAATAATACTAAATATGTTCTTTGTAATGTGTATGGCCCAAACAAATTCTGTAGTGATTTTTGGGAGAATGTTAAAGTTAAACTTTTTCCTTATATAAAAGAGAACCTCATATTAGGTGGAGATTTTAATATGGCCATGTGCCCAGAAGTAGATAGATTCTCACAGAAGAATCTTCCAGAGACCAGGAGAAGCTCTAAATATTTAACTAGATTTTGTCGTAAATTACATCTCACTGATATATGGCGGTGCCTTAATCCGGATCTATTGAGCATCACATGTGAATCTAAAGCACACAGGACATTTGCTAGGATAGATTTATTTTTAATTGCCGAATCACTTTCGATTTGTAAAATAGAGGCTGGAATTGGTGAGATTGACCTCGGACCACTCAATCATATCTTTAACATTGAAATGCCACGACAGCAGTAAATTCAAAAGGCCTAGGGCCTTTTATTATCCATGTTATCTTTATAATAATCCCAGATTTTTGTCAATGGCTAAAACAGTCTTGGAAGGATTACAGTACACGTAATATTTCTTATTTTCATAAGATTGAAACCTTTTGGGAGGCATCAAAAGCCGTTCTACGTGGTGAAATCATGTCATTTCTAGATATTAAAAATAAGAAACAACATGCCTGAGACCTGCAACTTACTAATCAGGTTAAAAAAGCCTATAAAAAATATTATGGAGACCGCTCCAATAGTAACTGGAATAAGTATATAGCTCTTAGAAAAGAGAGGGACATATTCTTAGCTCAAAAACATCTAGAAGAAGAGGCTAAAACCAATCTATATTTCAAGAGCTTTCACTGTATCTCAGCTAAAAATTTAGCTAGATTGGTTAAAGCTAGGAAAAGGAAGAACTTTATCTCTAGTGTTAAGGAAGGAAATTCTATATATACCAATACAGAAGAGATATACGGAGTCTTTTTTAAGTATTACAAGCAATTATATTCCAAGCAGGAATGCAATTTCATTAACCAAGAAAATTTTTGGGAGAAGGTCACTCTACCCAAGATACAGAAGGAAGAATTAGAATCTCTGAATGCTTTGATCACTGCTGAAGAAATATTAAAAGCCATTAATTCTTCCAAATTGAACAAAGCCGCTGGCCCTGATGGGTTTCCTGCAGAGTTTTATAAAAGTCTAGCCGTAGAAATAACTCCAGTTTTAGAGAAATTGTTTAACAGTTATTATATTGCTGACAAACCAATTTCAAGTCTTTTCGCTGCAGCAAATATATCACTAATACTGAAAAAAGGGAAGAACCCAGAAGATCCAGCCTCATATAGGCCAATTTCAGTCCTTAACGCGGATTATAATATTTTAACTTCTATCATTGCTTGTAAACTTGCAGGGTGCTTGGACAAACTTATACATCCCGATCAGGTTGGATTTATGACCGCGTGAAACTCCACCAAGAACATTAGGAGATTAACTACTTTGGTAGACTATATTTGGAATAGTGATCAGTTCAAAGACAGAATTAATTTAAATGACAATGCAGTTCTCACTTTGGATGCAGTCAAGGCTTTTGACAGCATTGCTTGGACTCATTTATTTAAAACCTTAGACAAATTCGGCTTTGCAGAAAATTTTCTACACTTTGTTCAGAAAATTCATTGGAAGCCAGAATCCTTTCTGCTTGTTAATCGGATGTTTTCTCCTAAGATAACACTAGAGAGAGGAACAAGACAGGGCTGCCCTCTCTCACCTCTCTTGTTCAATATCGCTCTTGAACCGCTTGCAACCAGATTGAGAGAAATTTTGCCGGGGATATCAGATTTAGACCCAAACTTAAAAGTCCTACTTTATGCGGATGACATTTTAATATGTTTACAAAATACCAGAGATACAATCCCCAAGGTCATAAATACATTGGAGGAATTTAGCTCCTTCGCGGGATACAAGTCTAACCTGGATAAAAGTGAATTTATGTGGCTAGGCAAATATACTAATCGACAAACTAATTTAATGTTTCGTACAGTTTCAGCCATAAAATATCTGGGGCTGGAGATTCATAAAAATCCTAAAAACTGGTATTCAGCGAATTTTGGTGCGCTCTTTCAGAAGATCAAAGAAGATCTTGAGTTATGGAAGGCTTTTCCTTTATCCATATCTGCGTCTGTCAATTTGATCAAAACTATAATCTTCCCATGGATTCTATATCCTATACAAAATCTGCCATTAATTTTAACAAACAAAGATGTACGCAGATTGAATTCCTGGTTTTCCAAGTTCATTTGGAAAGCTAAAAAACCACGTATATCATTGGAAAAATTGTCACAAAAAAATTCTAATGCTGGTTTAGCTCTTCCTAATATCAGACATTACAATATCGCAACATTACTTAAAATAGCTATAGATTGGCTAGCTCAAACGAATAGGGTTACCTCTTTTGATTTTGAATCCCGACTGATTAATCCATGGTCTCTGAAGGCTCTTTTACACTGCCCGATACAAGAACTTCCACAAAAAGTCTCTATACTACAATCTTTCAAAAACCCGATTTACGCATGGCAGAAGTTCTGTTCTATATTAGAATTGAATCCTTTTTTTTCAGACTTTCTACCTATTAAGGGTAACCCGCTTTTTATGCCAGGAATAGACCAAAAAGTATTCTTAGAGTGGCAGGACAGAGGCCTTAAGAAATGTATCAGTTATTGAACGATCAATGTCAGATTCTTTCTTGGGAAACTATTGTCTCAAAATACTCGCTAGGCACGGGGAATCAATTCGCCTATTTCCAGGTCCGTCATTATGTTAGCTCCCAAAGTTGGTATTCTTCAATTAGGTCTGAGTGGTCCGAGGTCAAGATCTGTATTGAAAAATTCATAGCCGGAGACATATCGATTTCTTTAATCTACGATATAATGCTTACCAAACAGGGCATACTGTTAAGCGAAAAATTGGTTAATTCTTGGATAAATTGTATCCCTACAATTTATCAAGAGAAGATTTCTCATAGCCTTGAGTTGGTAGCTAATTATCCTATCTCGGTAGGCTGGAAAGAATCTCATGTTAAATTAATGAATACATTTTATTTATCTCCCTCCAGGTTAGCGAAATTTTATCCTCTTAAAAAGGCTGATTGCCCGCGGTGTTCATATGGTAAAGCAGACCTTATGCACATGTTATGGCACTGCCCTAAAATAAAACAACTTTGGCAGAAAGTTCAGTTTTGGTTTAATAGGCTATATAATGGGACTTACTCGTTCTCTCTGGAAGATATAATATGCTTGATACTTAATCCCATGTCAGATCTAAAAACTCGGATTTTGAATACCATTATATTAATTGTTAGATACAATATTTTCAAATCCTGGATCGCCAAGAGGCCACCCAACCTAGGGGTAATTCTTAAAGGGATACAATCCCAAATTATATATGAATCCTTTCATCTATCACAGGCTTCAGAGAAAAAGATTTTTTTGTTAGAATGGGCACCCACTATTAAGATTTATTCAATACAACTCCAGCGACGGATCCTGTCTCCATTTGTCTCTTCTATCAGCTTTGCTGAGCTAGTCTTGCTACAAGTATTTCCCGACTCCTGGATAAGAAATTATAGAGATATCCCATAAAGTTATGAGCTACCGCTCCTAAGGTCGAGCCTCACGGACCCGGAGGGTTCCCATTTTCCTTTTTTTTTTTTTTCTCTCTTGCCCTCTTTTTCTTTCTCCCGCCCTTCTTTCTCTTTTCTTCCCTCCCTTTTTCTCCTTCTTAGGGTTAGAATGTCTGACTTTGTGATTTAGAAATGGCAATCCAAATTGGTTCGAAAATAGTTTATAGAGTTCTTTTTCCGCAAGAAGATTATATGATTAGATAGAAGAGACAGGAGCTAGCCGGGAACAAGAATCAATAGGTATCAGTGATGAAACATGGTACCAGAAATTATTTTGATTAAATATCGATATCCATATATGAAGTAATGTATAAGTTGCTGGATATGTTTTTATGGATGTCTTTTCTTTGTTGGGTGTTGTTGCATATTATTTGATGATTTCTATAGATGAGTTTAAGCATATTGACTAACGAAAAGTATAATTTATGTGACATTTCTGTATGAATATGCTTTATTGAAAATTGAGGATGATTTTATGTTATTTTGCTAATTATGTCATGTTACAGTATGAATATCTTGTACTGATACGAGTCACAATGTTTATGTGGATTGTTATTTATTTTTATGTTGAATAAGAAAAAAAAAGAAAAAAAAAGATGAGAGAGAAAGAAGTATTAAGATTGGTAACTAACTCGTACAAAAATTATTTATTAGAAAGAACATCTGAGAGCTGGCTTAAATATACGAGAACAAAAAAAGAGAGATATACCTTCTTGGTGTGTGTGTCAACACAGAAAGATCTAAAATTCCAAGCTAAACTTTATAGATATGGCAAAAAGGCAGGGAAACTTCTGGCAAATTTGGTAAAAAGAGATAAAAGATCCCCATGGATTGATATGCTTCAAAATGAAGGAAATGTTCTTACAGATTCAGGAGATATCTTAAAGACTTTTTCAGATTATTACCAAGAGTTATACTCCTTTAAAAATTCAAATAACTCTCAAAGGGATGATTTTTGGGGTAAAATTACCTATTCGACTCTTACATCTGAATTAATTGAAAACATGAACTCCCCTATTTCTGAGATAGAAATTACGAGAGCAATTCAAGACCTCTCATCAAATAAAGCCCCGGTACCAGACGCCTTACCCAATGAATTTTATAAGATTCTCTCCCCACTTATTGTACCACACTTAAGCAAGCTTTTTAATGATATGTATATTGATAGTAGTCCGGTCTCTCCCTACTTCACTGCTTCATTTACTACCTTAATCCTTAAGCACGGGAAGGACCCCAGTAAAATAGAGTCATATAGACCTATAGCTCTCCTGAACTCCGACTATAAGATATTCACTTGCATCCTAGGAAAAAGGTTACAACCTCTTCTTTCTAATATTATACACAAAGATCAAGCTGGGTTTCTCTATAAACGAAACTCCTCAGCTAAGATAAGAAAAGTGTTGACAACTATTGATTACTTCAAGACCCTGGGGGGCTTGGACCTGGAGGGGAGGGATGGCACCCCTGACTTTGCAATTATTTCAATAGACGCTGAAAAGGCTTTTGATTCAGTTCACTACGATCACCTTTTATTCTCATTATCTCAGTTTGGTCTTAAAGGCAAATTTCTTAAAAGTATCGAAAATCTGTACAACAAACCACACACAAAGCTGATAGTTAAGAATCTAGTATCCTCAGAAATAAGGCTGGAAAGAGGAACATGTCAGGGATGCCCTCTCTCCCCCCTCCTTTTTGATATTTCTATTGAACCTCTGGCAATTCTGATTAGGCAACAATTGGAAGGTATAAAAATAGGCAAGAAGGAGCTTAAAAAAGCTTTATATGCAGACGATATTCTTCTTTATTTAGCAAATTCCAGAACTAATATACCAAACTTTTATCAATTATTTTAACAAAAAGTAGCAAGAGCACTACACTGGTAGGATAGGAACGCTCAGTTTAGTACTTTAATATATACAGAGAATGTATTCAGGTTATTTCCAAACAACGTATCCTTTTTTTTGTGACTATGTTTGGATACCGTGTATAAATTTATTAAATTTCTGTATTTTTAATAAGTATATGCATATATACCTAGTGAGCTTGAGTGCTTGTGCATAATACGACACTAGTTGCGAGTATAGTCTGTATCAGAAAAGATAGAGACTGAAAGAATGCACCTAAGTAGCACTTCAGTTCCTTAAGAAAATATTAATATAAGTATGAAACTTAAACAACCATTGTGAGCCAAAGGGTTGAAAGGAAATTAAAACATAACTTTTATTAAATCAGCATTGGATAAAAAAATGGAAGTGTAAATGTGTGTACATTAAAAACACATAGCAACTTTACTAAAAATAGAAAGTGGCACTAAATATCAAGTGGATAGATTACCTCTATTTTGAAATATTCTTGGATTATATAAATATTGATTAATATAAATCTATCCAATGGATAATTGGCTTATGTCCTAGGGTAATATACACCGCTATAAAGTTCAAAATTCTATCATGCAAATATTGACATATATAGTTGAGCAACCGTTTATGAGAAATGAATAGCAGATTGCTATATGTGAAACATACTTAGTAACTGATATACCAGAATAATTTTGGATTTTCCACTTTCAAGGTGAGTGAATCTCTATATAAGCATTATTCACTCCTTCAGGTAAATTACTGGGTCCCAGATAGTTGCAACATAAGGGACAATACAGTAATATTGAGTTCAATCCGTATTATTAACTTGCAACTATCTGGGACCCAGTAATTTACCTGAAGGAGTGAATAATGCTTATATAGAGATTCACTCACCTTGAAAGTGGAAAATCCAAAATTATTCTGGTATATCAGTTACTAAGTATGTTTCACATATAGCAATCTGCTATTCATTTCTCATAAACGGTTGCTCAACTATATATGTCAATATTTGCATGATAGAATTTTGAACTTTATAGCGGTGTATATTACCCTAGGACATAAGCCAATTATCCATTGGATAGATTTATATTAATCAATATTTATATAATCCAAGAATATTTCAAAATAGAGGTAATCTATCCACTTGATATTTAGTGCCACTTTCTATTTTTAGTAAAGTTGCTATGTGTTTTTAATGTACACACATCTACACTTCCATTTTTTTATCCAATGCTGATTTAATAAAAGTTATGTTTTAATTTCCTTTCAACCCTTTGGCTCACAATGGTTGTTTAAGTTTCATACTTATATTAATATTTTCTTAAGGAACTGAAGTGCTACTTAGGTGCATTATTTCAGTCTCTATCTTTTCTGATACAGACTATACTCGCAACTTTTATCAATTATTGATCAATTTGGGTCCTTTTCAGGATATAGGGTTAATGCCTCAAAATCCGAGCTACTTTGGATCAGGAAAAATAAGGAGTCTCTAATAAATATACCCTTTAAAATTGTCGCTGACTCTTTCAGATACCTTGGTATTATTATCCCCTCTTATCCTGATAATTGCTATAATCTCAATGATCTTCCAGAATTTGCGAAAATCCAAGAAAATTTGAAAACTTGGCAAAACCTCCCACTCTCTATCTCAGGCCGTATTGCTTTGTTTAAAATGATACTTCTCCCAAAATTATTATATGTCCTCCAGAATATTCCTATAATTCTTAAAGGGAAGGATATTAGGAAGTTTAACACTGCATTGAGAAGCTTTATATGGCAGAATAAAATTTTTGGGGGTTTGTATTACCAGATCTGCGTCTCTATAATCTTGTTTTCCTTGCACGTATAGTGGTAGATTGGATCTTCATTCCGGACTATTTTACAGATAATGAGCTGGAACAAAATGTAATAGCCTTAATTCATTGTAATCCTAAATCAATCCCTAAAGAAGTGAAGAGACTCAAATCAATATTTAACCCAATACAGGCATGGTGGAGGATTTGTAAACTTCTAGATGTGGATTACAATATATCCAACTATCTAACACTCCTGGGGAACCCTGAATTTCAAGCAGGTATGCAATTGGCTCCTTTTCAAAGATGGCACAACTTAGGCCTTAACAATGTTTCTCATCTAGTAGATAAGGATAGACAATGTGTTAAATCCTTTGAAACTCTCAAAGGAGAATTTAATCTCTCCAACAAGGAATTATTTGCCTATTTACAAGCAAGCCATTATGGTCTTAAATTAACTGAGGATTTTGGTTGGAATTGGTCACTGGGAAATCTGGAGAATTGGCTTGTTATGGTTAAAAATGGACATATGTCAATTTCCCGATGTTACCAAGTACTACGTTCCCTCAAAGGTGCATCCAACTTAGAGAAGATCTCCTCAGACTGGAATATATTTATACCTCAGAGTAATATTGATGCTAGGCTTGTTCAAGCTTCTATCTCAAAATCCATGCAAGTTTCTTTATCTACAACATGGAGGGAATCTCACATAAAATTATTATATAAGCCTTACTATACTCCAGGAAAAAAGCTCTAGGTGTGGGAATCTTAACTTTAACAAATGTCCAAAATGTTCTTTCCCCTCAGCTAATCTTATACATATGATTTTGGACTGCTAAAAAATCAGGCAATTTTGGTTGAAACTAGAATACTGGATCAATGAGGGGCTGAAGCTCTCTCCTCTGACATTATCAGTATGGCATGTTGTCTTCCTATGGAAGGATACAAAGGAACTCCAGTCAAATGACAAAATGATCAATATGATTATCCTAGCAGCTAGGTACCTAATCTTTAGAAAATAGAAAGGGAAAGAGATCCCCAATATACTAGAGATTAAAAACTACTTGAAGAAACAATGCATATTAGAACAAATAGATACTAACCTAAATTTATGGCTATGTGGGTTTTGGATGATTGTGAGCTTTTGAGGGGGTGGGAGACCGGTAGTATGTTAAGGGCTGATTTCATTTCTGATGGAGTCGATTTTGTTGTTGAAGTAGCTGGCAAAATCTTGAGTTAAGAGAAAAGTTGTGGTGGGAGGTCTGGGTGGGTGGAGAAGTTGAGAAGTAATGTTGCTTATATAGATTAAGGGCAGAATAGTAAGAGTTCTAGATGAACTTATAGTGAAGAAAGTCAGCAGAACTCCGAGATTTCCTCCAGTGTCGCTCAGCAGTACGGGAACATCTGCGTAGGTACCGTGTCAGAGAAGTATGCCAGGGCTGAGGATGAGTGTATGTTGTCCGAGCTATGGTAGATGGGGCCAGATTATCAAGGACCGATGTAAGGGTGGAGTTATTGTGGCAGATAGATTTATCAGGACAAGAAAAGGAGGGCATGGAAGAGAGAAGAGGTTCGGGAGAGCTAGCGAGCTGTTGCTGATCTAATGACTTGATTCTTCTGTGAAGTTTAGTGTGAGGGGTAGAAGGAGGGAGAGTTGTAGGGAGGGAGGTGATGTTACAAGTGAGAAGGTGGTGGTCAGAAAGAGGAAAAGGTGAGTTTGTGAAGTTTGAGATAGTGCATCGATAGCTGAAAATCAGATCAAGGCAGTGACCATCTTTGTGAGTGGGAGAGTCAGTCCATTGTGACAGGCCGAAAGAGGAAGAGAGTTGCAGAAGTTGTTTTGCAGAGGAGGCAGTGGGTTTATCAACAGGGAGGTTGAAGTCACTGAGAATAAGGGCAGGGGTATCTGAGGAAAGGAAATAAGTTAGCCAGGCGGCAAAGTGATCTAGAAATAGAGTTGCAGAGCCAGGGGGCGGTATATGACTGCAACGCGTATAGAGAGGTGAGAGAATAAGCAAATCATGTGTGTTTCGAATAAAGAAAATGTGAGGGAAGAGAAGGGCTGTATTTATTAAAATGTGCAACGAGAGGAAAGTAAAATAGCAACATCACCTCCTTGTCTATTGTCAGACCTAGGAGTGTGGCTGAAGTGGAGACCCCCATGTGACAGTGCAGCAGAGGAAGCAGTGTCTGTAGAAAAGAGCCAGTTTTCTGTGAAAACCAGAAGATTGAGAGAGTGGGAGATAAAGAGGTCATGGATAGAAGTGAGCTTGTTGCAAACAGAGCGAGAGTTTCATAGTGCACAAGTGAAGGGGGTGGTGGCTTTAGATGCAAGAGGAATGAGATTAAGGTTACCAGAGTTTTGTTTTTGAAGTCTATTGAAGGGCACACATGGGTGTGCGGCGCAAGGAAGTTCTGGGGTACCAGGATTAGGGGAGATGTCATTAGCAGCTAGTATGAGCAAGAGGGAGAGTGACATTAGATGAGATGCGGATTTGCAGTAGTGAGACTGTTTTTGTGATGAGTTGCAAGCGGGAGAGAGAGTCTTTAGGAATGTGTGAAGTTCATGAATACAAATGTAAGGTGAGGTTAAGAGAGATAGGCTAATGAGCAGTGTAGGTGGTGAGGGGGAAGGAGTAATTGAGTAAAGTACTTTGTTAAACAGACAAAAGGTGTCAAAAAGGGATAACAAGATACTGTGCATGTTTTACAAAATAGTCAAACAGTGTATAAAACTCAGTATTAAAACAGAAATTGCCTTATTCCTTGTTCAATTCTTGTATAATGTTTTGTGCCTCACTTATAAAATGTTCACTTAAGAGATATGAACAGATGATCTTACAATACTGCTATCTAAGACTGCATTGCTTTCCCCATAGCAGTGCTACATTTATAGGCCAGAGCATTCAGCTGAATGCAATAAATTAGGTAATGACATGATCAAAGACAGTCAAAGGCCAATTGGGAAAATATGATTCAGGGTGAAATAAGTTAAAAAAACAGACAATAGAATTTGGGGGAGGATGGGGTTGTACCATTACTGGAATTATAAATTTAGGAATTATAACAAGTATTTGCAAGGTTTGAACATCACATAGATAAAGACAAGATATCAGCAGAATAAATACATAACTTTTTACACAGAATACAGACAAATACCAAAAGAGAGACTTGCAGTACAGATGACACAAAAACAGGGAAGTTGGCAGGATTTGAATGCAGGGACCCAATTCACATACCAAAAGAGAAACTTGCAGTACAAATGACACAAAAACAGGGAAATTGGCAGGATTTGAATGCAGAGACCCAATTCACATACCAAAAGAGAGACTTGCAGTACAAATGACACAACAACAGGGAAATTGGCAGGATTTGAATGCAGGGACCCAATTCACATACCTGAACGCAGAGGAGAGAGTAGGTTAACTCAGCATTCCTTAGCAGATGTCAATAGGCAGTTTGTTAATTAGTAAACAGCAGTGTGGTGTAAAAGAGCATTCAGCTCTTTTACTGCCCTTAAAAGGGCATTCAGCTCTTTTTCGGCCCATTAAAATAAAAAAAAAAGCCCTAATCTAAAAAAAAAAACACCCAAGAACTCCGCCTGGACCTACGCCTCCGCGCATCCACCAACCGCTCCGCATCCTCTGGGATGCAGATAGAAGATGCCGGTCCTGCGATGGATGCAGATGTAGCCGCCTAGATAAAGATGATTCGTCGCTGGGATGAAGATCTTTCGCCGGTCTTCTACAACTGTGAGTACCGATTTTGGGGTTAGTGTTAGGTATTTGTTTTTGTTTTTTTGGGGTGTTTTTTTTTTAGATTAGGACTTTTTTTAATGAGCCGAAAAAGAGCTGAATGCCCTTTTAAGGGCAGTAAAATAGCTGAATGCCCTTTTAAGGGCACTGCCCATACAAATGCCCTTTTCAGGGCAATGGGTAGAAACGTTTTTTTTAGTTAGTTTTTTTTTTTATTTTGTGGGTTTGTGGGTGGGGGATTGTAATGTTAAGGCGTGTTTGTTGTAATTTTTTTTAGCAAAGAGCTGTTAACTTTACGGCAATGCCCTACAAAGGGCCCTTTTAAGGGCTATTGGTAGTTTATTAGAGATTAGGTTTATTTTATTGTGGGGTGGTTTTTCTTTTTAAACAAGGTATTATAATAGGAATCATTTTTATTATTTTGGATAAGGCACAATGCCAGGGAACTGCGGTTTAGGGGTTAATAGAATTACTTAGTGTAGGCTATGTGAGGGGTGGCGGTTTAGGGGTTAATAGGTTTAGTTAGTGTTGGCAATATGGGGGGACGGTGGTTTAGGGGTTAATAGCTTTATTTAGTGTCAGCGATGTGGGTGACGGTCGCGGTTTTAAATAAAAAAATTTTGGCAATTGGCGGCATATTAGTTATGTTTAGCTAAATTGTTTTTTCGGATCCTTTAGTTTTTTCGGATCGATTCTTTATTCATATGCATTATTGTATGCTAAACTTTTTTTTTTAGGCGCTTAACTAGATCTAGGGAATGCTCATCATATTTAGACACCATATTGCACAGTCTCCTAATTCTCATTAGTTGGTGTCATGAATACCTCATGATTTAGACCCTAAGGGGTTAATTTTCTTTAGCCTGTGTGCTAAAAATATTTGTTTATTTTTTTAAAGAACTGTGTTGCTGTGTTTTTGTGTTAATGAGTTTTTCTTTTGATCAGCCAGCACCCCTAATAAATATTTTCTAAGTTCCACTTCACCAAATGTTATTGTGTATGCATTTATGCATCAAGAAAAATAAAAGTGTCAGCTCAAGAGACAATAAGCATTGCACGCTCCCCAGAGCAGATCCAGTCAATAAGAGGACAGTAGTACAATTTGAGACATGCTTTTAAACATGTTATGACGCTAGATGAGGGAAATATGACAACCATATCATATTTGGTACCAAACTAATTTTCATGATGTCACTGGACATTGCTTACATAGGTGTATGCGCTGAATATGCCTATCAGAAGTTATGAGGTGTTCTATAATTTCAGGCAAAGACTTAAAACTTTATGACCCATCATAAAAGAGAGGGTTGGATCTTTCCCTACCCCCTCTGCAAGAAGGTTGGATCACGCAACTTGATATCATGGGAACAAGTATAAAGATTTTCAGGCCCATTTATCAAGCTCCGTACGGAGCTTGAAGGGCCGTGTTTCTGGCGAGTCTTCAGACTCGCCAGAAACACAACTTATGAAGCAGCGGTCTAAAGACCGCTGCTCCATAACCCTGTCCGCCTGCTCTGAACAGGCGGACAGGAATCGCCGGACATCAACCCGATCGAATACGATCGGGTTGATTGACAGCTCCCTGCTGGCGGCTGATTGGCCGCGAGTCAGCAGGGGGTGGCGTTGCACCAGCAGCTCTTGTGAGCTGCTGGTGCAATGTTAAATGCGGAGAGCGTATTGCTCTCCGCATTTAGCGAGGTCTTGCGGACCTGATCCGCAGTGTCGGATCAGGTCCGCAAGCCCTTTGATAAATGGGCCTGTTTGTGTTTAACAATTCAAGGTGTTCATTCTTCATGGGACTACACTACAGAGTGAGTGACCATTTTTTTCCTGCCATCTCCCTGACGCAGATACCTAAGCTAGGAAAGTATAAGGTTTTCTGTTATTTCTCCTTTTTATTTTTAAACTGTTTGCTTGTGTATAATTCTATTTGTTAACATCTTTTTATTAATAATGCAATGTGCATAATTTTTCGCATAATAAATCATTAAATTATTACGTTTTTTGCCTTTGTCTAATATTTGAACCTCGTTACTGAAAGAGACCGGAAGTTTTATAACTATTATTTTAGGTTAATATTTGCTAAGTTGTATTCTGGGAGTTAAGTTGTTAGTCTGTGTTTTTCCTTAGGATTTCCCATAAATAAATTGTTAGCGGTGGCAGCTTAGAGATAGTTTTAGTTTAGTTTGGGTACCAGTAAAAGGGGAGTTTTGGGGATTTTTTCTAAGTCTAGTACAGACTAAAGAGTGTTGTTAACCCATGCACACACTTAACTAAGTCACAGGCTTGCCTGGAGTGGCTGGACTGTGACAGATTAGTGAAAGTAGAAAGTGTCTATTAACTTTTTCTGGGCCAAACAAGTGACTGGCGCAGGGTTGGTTAACCCTGGTCATCTTGCCACCTAAATCTCGTCACCAAAGCAATTCCTAAGGGCCAACTAATGTAAATTAGGAGACTGTGCAATACGGTGTCTAAATATGATGAGCATTCCTTAGATCTAGTTAAGCGCCTAGAACATAGAGGTTATAACAAACAACATCTAATGAATTTGAGAGCACAAGTTAGGGACCTTGATAGGGCCAAACTCTTAAAGCGTAATAGAAATAGGGGTAAGAAGGGAAATCATGGAAATAAACAGAGTAAAAAATATGATCAGTTATTTTTTGTGACTCCATTTAGTAATCAATTCAACCGAATTGTAACAATAGTTAAAGATAACATGGATATCCTGAGGTTGGACCTCAAATTGAATAATATTCTGGATGTAAATTTGTATCCAGAAGAGCTCCAACCATATGATCACATGTTGTTAACTATATATATAAACCACAACAGATGGGAAGAGAAATTTGGCTTTCTAGAAAAGGCAGCTTTTTTAGATGTGGCAGACATCCCTGTATGGCATGTAAACATGTAATTATTGGTAAAGAATTTATATCCACAGCAGAAGGCAATAGGTTCAATATAAACTTCAGATTAGACTGTTGTTCCAAATATGTGGTACACAGTATTTAATCACATGTGCAATTTGTAACAAACAATATACTGGATGTACTAGTCACAATCTTAAGGACAGAATAAGGGAACATCTATCCTCTATTGAAAAACAGCCAGCCAGAACCCCTATAGCTAAAAATTTCTATATCCATCCAGAAGGAAAGAAAGCCCTTAGGTTTCAAGCTATAGACTTTGTCCCATTCCAATTGAGAGGTGAAGATCATTTTAAAAGACTACTGGACAAAGAGGTCCAGTGGATCTTTAAACTTAATACAAGGGAACCACTTGGAATAAATTTGAAATGGGACATTGATCTATACCAGGGACCATAACTTATATACCGTAGATACTCATGTTTAACATATAACCTCCTTAGATTATGTGTAAGATGTTATTTCCAGTTCTATCAATGTGTCCTTTGCTCTGTACATGCACAATAGATTTCCAAAGATTCCGAAGAGAAAATAATTCTGTCTTTTGATACTCTCGTTAATTCTTGGAAATGTATTACCTTTTGAAAATGTTATGGTCTTGAAAGAATAACTATAGTCACTTGACAAAGGATAATTGTTTGCCGTTTATGATTGTCTTTCACATTTTTCTAAGTATTGATTTTATGGTTTATTTGCAAGTTGTAATTGTGGCTCTCTATGGATAATGTTTTCTTTAGAATGCACTACTCTCTTATATCCTTTAGGATTCTTTACCATAGGAATCATTTGGTAAATATACATATAGCAATATACAAATATAGGGTTTATATAGGTCAGCGCTATTGCTGAACATATGATAGTTTCTATGGCCTAGATTTAGAGTTTGGTGGTAGCCGTGAAAAAAACAGCGTTAGAGGCTCCTAACGCTGGTTTTAGGCTACCGCCGGTATTTGGAGTCAGTCAGGAAAGGGTCTAACGCTCACTTTTCAGCCGCGACTTTTCCATACCGCAGATCCCCTTACGTCAATTGCGTATCCTATCTTTTCAATGGGATCTTTCTAACTCCGGTATTTAGAGTCGTGTCTGAAGTGAGTGTTAGAACTCTAACGACAAAACTCCAGCCGCAGGAAAAAAGTCAGTAGTTAAGAGCTTTCTGGGCTAACGCCGGTTTATAAAGCTCTTAACTACTGTGCTCTAAAGTACACTAACACCCATAAACTACCTATGTACCCCTAAACCGAGGTCCCCCCACATCGCCGCCACTCGATTAAATTTTTTTAACCCCTAATCTGCCGACCGCCACCTACGTTATCCTTATGTACCCCTAATCTGCTGCCCCTAACACCGCCGACCCCTGTATTATATTTATTAACCCCTAACCTGCCCCCCACAACGTCGCCGCCAGCTACCTACAATAATTAACCCCTAATCTGCCGACCGCAAAGCGCCGCTACTTACGTTATCCTTATGTACCCCTAATCTGCTGCCCCTAACACCGCCGACCCCTATATTATATTTATTAACCCCTAATCTGCCCCCCACAACGTTGCCTACACTTATTAACCCCTAATCTGCCGAGCGGACCGCACCGCTATTATAATAAAGTTATTAACCCCTAATCCGCCTCACTAACCCTATAATAAATAGTATTAACCCCTAATCTGCCCTCCCTAACATCGCCGACACCTAACTTCAATCATTAACCCCTAATCTGCCGACTGGAGCTCACCGCTATTCTAATAAATTTATTAACCCCTAAAGCTAAGTCTAACCCTAACACTAACACCCCCCTAAGTTAAATATAATTTAAATCTAACGAAATAAATGAACTCTTATTAAATAAATTATTCCTATTTAAAGCTAAATACTTACCTGTAAAATAAACCCTAATATAGCTACAATATAAATTATATTTATATTATAGCTATTTTAGGATTTATATTTATTTTACAGGTAACTTTGTATTTATTTTAACCAGGTACAATAGCTAAAATAGTTAAAATAATTACAAAATTACCTGTAAAATAAATCCTAACCTAAGGTACAATTAAACCTAACACTACACTATCAATAAATTAATTAAATAAAATACCTACAATTACCTACAATTAAACCTAACACTACACTATCAATACATTAATTAAATACATAAACTAACTAAAGTACAAAAAATAAAAAAGAACTAAGTTACAAAAAATAAAAAAATATTTACAAACATCAGAAAAATATTACAACAATTTTAATTACACCTACTCTAAGCCCCCTAATAAAATAACAAAGACCCCCAAAATAAAAAAATGCCCTACCCTATTCTAAATTACTAAAGTTCAAAGCTCTTTTACCTTACCAGCCCTGAACAGGGCCCTTTGCGGGGCATGCCCCAAAGAATTCAGCTCTTTTGCCTGTAAAAAAAAACACATACAATACCCCCCCCAACATTAAAACCCACATACCCCTAATCTAACCCAAACCCCCCTTAAATAAACCTAACACTAAGCCCCTGAAGATCTTCCTACCTTGTCTTCACCATACCAGGTTCACCGATCGATCCAGAAGAGCTCCTCCGATGTCCTGATCCAAGCCCAAGCAGGGGGCTGAAGAGGTCCATGATCCGGCTGAAGTCATCATCCAAGCGGGAGCTGAAGAGGTCCATGATCCGGCTGAAGTCTTCTATCAACGGCATCTTCAATCTTCTTTCTTCCGGATCCATCTTGCAGACCTCCGACGCGGAACATCCTGCTGGCCCGACGGACTACCGAAGAATGAAGGCTCCTTTAAGGGACGTCATCCAAGATGGCGTCCCTCGAATTCCGATTGGCTGATAGGATTCTATCAGCCAATCGGAATTAAGGTAGGAATATTCTGATTGGCTGATGGAATCAGCCAATCAGAATCAAGTTCAATCCGATTGGCTGATCGGATCGGCCAATCGGATTGAACTTGATTCTGATTGGCTGATTCCATTAATTAGTTTAAAATTGTTGTAATATTTTTCTAATGTTTGTAAATATTTTTTTATTTTTTGTAACTTAGTTCTTTTTTATTTTTTGTACTTTAGTTAGTTTATTTCATTGTATTTATTTGTAGATATTGTATTTAAATAATTTATTGATAGTGTAGTGTTAGGTTTAATTGTAGGTAATTGTAGGTATTTTATTTAATTAATGTATTGATAGTGTAGTGTTAGGTTTAATTGTAACTTAGGTTAGGATTTATTTTACAGGTAATTTGTAATTATTTTAACTATTTTAGCTATTAAATAGTTCTTAACTATTTAATAGCTATTGTACCTGGTTAAAATAAATACAAAGTTACCTGTAAAATAAATATAAATCCTAAAATAGCTATAATATAATTATAATTTATATTGTAGCTATATTAGGATTTATTTTACATGTAAGTATTTAGCTTTAAATAGGAATAATTTATTTAATAAGAGTTAATTTATTTCGTTAGATTTAAATTATATTTAACTTAGGGGGGTGTTAGTGTTAGGGTTAGACTTAGCTTTAGGGGTTAATACATTTATTAGAATAGCGGTGAGCTCCAGTCGGCAGATTAGGGGTTAATGTTTGAAGTTAGGTGTCGGCGATGTTAGGGAGGGCAGATTAGGGGTTAATACTATTTATTATAGGGTTAGTGAGGCGGATTAGGGGTTAATAACTTTATTATAATAGCGGTGCGGTCCGGTCGGCAGATTAGGGGTTAATAAGTGTAGGCAGGTGGAGGCGACGTTGTGGGGGGCAGATTAGAGGTTAATAAATATAATATAGGGGTCGGCGGTGTTAGGGGCAGCAAATTAGGGGTACATAGGGATAATGTAAGTAGCGGCGGTTTACGGAGCGGCAGATTAGGGGTTAATAATAATATGCAGGGGTCAGCGATAGCGGGGGCGGCAGATTAGGGGTTAATAAGTGTAAGGTTAGGGGTGTTTAGACTCGGGGTACATGTTAGAGTGTTAGGTGCAGACGTAGGAAGTGTTTCCCCGTAGCAAACAATGGGGCTGCGTTAGGAGCTGAACGCGGCTTTTTTGCAGGTGTTAGGTTTTTTTCAGCTCAAACAGCCCCATTGTTTCCTATGGGGGAATTGTGCACAAGCACGTTTTTTAAGCTGGCCGCTTGCGTAAGCAACTCTGGTATCGAGAGTTGAAGTTGCGTTAAATATGCTCTACGCTCCTTTTTTGGAGCCTAACGCAGCCATTCTGTGGACTCTCAATACCAGAGTTATTTAAAAGGTGCGGCCAGAAAAAAGCCAGCGTTAGCTTTTCGGGTCGTTACCGACAAAACTCTAAATCTAGCCGTATATGTGTATGCTTAATATGATTTGCAATGTAACTATGTTTTCGTTCCTTACAATGTTTTTGTTTCTTTTTGTAAATATCCTTAGTTCATACGTTAAAATCCTGATACTTCCTAAAAGGAAATTTCGGGTGTTTGTTATTACTTTGTTATTAATGCTGTCTCATTGTAGCTATTTGTATTTTGTGTTAGTCTACGCAACACAGTGTAGTGGGCGCTGGTCCTTTTCTCTAACGGTGATTGGCCAGCGTGTATGGCTAGGCGTGTCTGTTGTATTAAAAAAGAAAGCCAGGCCCACATCCACTACACTGTCTTTGAGAAAGCGCCACAATGGTGTGAAACGCGTCAGTTGACGTAGGCTGTGTTCTGTGAATCCCACACTCTCCGTGTTTGTCCTCCGATTTGTATGTTTTTAAATTGTACAATACATTTTCGTATTTTTATCCGTGACTAGTGCTGTATTGGAATTGTTGCCATTTTTGCTCACCCCTAATCTCTGGATATCACCTTGTTTATGTGTATCCATTTATATAGCTCATCTGGGGGTGATTTTGTAAAAATGTATAGTTTTGCTTATTTTTCCTAATGAAACTTTTAGATGTATACTGATGTCTACAGACTCCTGTTTACTCCTGTTGGTGTAATTGGTCTTTTCCTATGCAGGGGAGGGGGGTCTGCTCTTTCTGCAAAAAAAATTTGCTTTTATTTCTATTCAGGTACAAATGGGCCCTCTATGGACCCCTCTTTTAAATTTAGATACCTTTGCTAACAATTTAGTAAGATGATAACATAGGGTTGCCACCTTTAGTTCAGGCCAAACCTGAACACTCTTGCTCCGTGCACAGCAAAGTTTTACTTGCAGAGTACACACTATGGCCCCTATTTAAGAAAGTCTGGCGGACCTGATCCGACAGTGCGGATCAGGTCCGCCAGACCTAGCTGAATACGGCGAGCAATACGCTCTCTGTATTCAGCATTGCACCAGCAGCTCACAAGAGCTGCTGGTGTAACGCCGCCCCCTGCAGACTCGCGGCCAACGGCCCGCCAGCAGGGGGGTGTCAATCAACCCGATCGTACTCGATCAGGTTGATTTCCGGCGATGTCTGTCCGACTGCTCAGAGCAGGCGGACAGGTTATGGAGCAGCGGTCTTTGTGACCGCTGCTTCATAACTGCTGTTTCTGGCGAGCCTGCAGGCTCGCCAGAAACACGGGGCATCAAGCTCCATTCGGAGCTTGATAGATAGGCCCCTGTGTATATAATAGCACATAGATACAACTTGCACATAGATATTCACACTCTCACACAAACTGTAAAACACACAAATATACTCACTCCCACACGCAAGAGAGAGATAACTTTAGGCATGTGCAGTATGATGCAAATACTGTGGCTGATTCCCACCAAAAACAGGACACACAAATTAAAAACCGGGTAATTCTCGGAAAGGTGGCAACTCTGTGATCACAGCAGAAACAGTGATCACCTGGCTATTTTGAATGTTATTTACTAAAAGCTTAGCACAAATATACATTTTAAAACATTTTTGTTGGTATATTCTAAATCTACTGCGGACCTGTTGGAAGAAAAAAGAACAATATAAATATTGTGTGGGTCACTCAGTGAAATATGACTTCTAACGCTGTTTACATTTAAAGGGATAGTCTAGTCAAAAATAAACTTTCATAATTTAGATAGAGCATGCAATATTAAGCAAGTTTCTAATTTACTCCTATTATCAATTTTTCTTTTTTTTTTTTAAAAAAAAAAGCTGGAATGTAAGCATAGAAGCCAGACTATTTTTGGTTCAGCACCTGGGTAGCGCTTGCTGATTGGTGTCTAAATGTAGTTATCCAATCAGCAAGCGCTACCCAGGTGCTGAACCAAAAATGGGGCGGTTTCTAAGCTTACATTCCAGCCCTTTTCAAATAAAGATACCCAGAGAACAAAGAAAAATTGATAATAGGAGTAAATTAGAAAGTTGCTTAAAATCAGCACAAAATCAGCTTAGCAAAGGGGTGTGAAAAGGCTTAGCAGGGAAAGGGTAAAAAAAACACAAGAAATGTGGCATTTCTTTGTTAGACTGACATCAAAACTATTCTGTCTTCCTAATAACGGGCTGTTCATTCAACATAAACAACGTAAGCCTTCTAAAGAAAGATTTTAATCATCATGTTTTGTTTTTCTTGTATAAACACCCGTGTCTTTAACCTGTGTGATTTTAGCGTGCCCTCCTTTAGACTGAGTTACTTTGCCCCTTAATAAGAATTGGTCGTCGTTTGCTTCTAAGATCCCTCCCCTTGCCCTTAGGAAAGATGGCTGTCTATTTTGTGTCTCCACCTCCGCTGTCTGTCCTGTGATTCCCATGTTATGATTCTATTGCTTTGAATATGAGCTCGGGCAAAAACGGATACCGACAGCGACTGATTTTGGCAGTGGATGTGGGGAGTAGTGTTCTCAGGTGTCATGTTTATAACCGTGCCGGGAAGATCTGTGGAAGTGCGGAGGACAAGGTAACATTGAATTCGGAAGCAAACTGATGATAGGAAACTGAAGAAATAGTGGAAGATACCTAAAGGTGCAAAGACCTGAATAGATAGCTGTGTGAGACTTTCTCGGCAGAATATAGTAAGGTGTATAAGGATAAACGCGAGAATAGGTCTGAAAGATCATGTATATAAAAATATATGAAGCACAAAAATTCTTAAGGAAAATAGTGACAGCAATAGAGTAGGAACCTGGGGAAATAGAGTTATGGGAGAGAGGGAAATATTATGGTCACATTTTTGGGTGACAAAACCCTAGGGGTAAGGGTCTCTTTTTAATGTCAGAAGTAAAGTACTTAGGTAAGTTGTTTTACGTATACACTTTGTCCCTTGATCTTAAAAGTTGTGTCTGGTTTCTAACCTTCCAGCTGATATAAATTATTTCGTGGAGCTGTTCTAATTTTAGAATGCAATAGATAGGTAAGAAAAACATAATTATTTGATTTAATGTATAAGGTGGATTTACAGCTCTTTAACACTCTTAATGTTTTGAAAATGTAAGAATTTCATCAACATTGCATATGTCATACAGTCATATGAATATATCTAGAAACTTGCAAACCTGTTTTGTTCTTTTAAAGTGATGGAAACGTTAACATTTGTAGTTACAATATTTGTAATCGTAAAAGATGGAAACTTTCATTTATGAAATGATTTGGAAATACAAAATTTTTAAAATTAATTACCCTTTCATGTTTTACTATATGTTGCCTTTTCTCAAGCCTGTAATGGATACTCTATTTCCTACTTCACTGACAATTCAGGCTGCAGCCAATCGTATCGCACCCCCTTTGGCATCCAAAACCAGGGGTGTTATTTCTTGATAGGCACGATACGATTGGCTGCAGCCTGAATTGTCAGTTTAGTAGGAAATAGAGTATTTGTTACGGGCAGAGGAATGGCGACATAGGAAAACATAAAAGGGCAATTAATAAAAAAAAAATTAAGCGTTTTTCGAAAGCATTTCATGAATGAAAGTCCCCATCTTTTACTTTAAGTATGGCTCTTTCATCTGCACGCATTTTTTGACCTTTTAAATGGATATGAAACCCAAAACAATACTTTCATGATTCAGATAGAGCATGCAATTTTAAACAACTTTCTAATTTACTTCTATTATTATTTTTTCTTCATTCTCAACCCTATCTTTTGTTGAAAAGCAGGGACGAATGCTTAGGAGCCTGCCCATTTCTGAGGGAATATATGGCAAGATAGTTATCCATTTGCAAGAGCGCTATATAGCAGCACTATTAACTGAAATGTAGTGCTTCAAATGCCTACCTAGGTTTCTCGTCAATAGAGAATATCATGGGATAATATAAGTAAATTGGGGGGGGAATGATATGCTTTGTCTTAATCACAAAAGAGATTTTTTGGGGGGGTTTCATAAAAGCCAGGTGTATCGAGCGCATTGTATCCGGGGGGCCCTGGCCAAGTGTTCTTCTCCCTTGGGGGCCACTTGAACAGAGTGCGTGCTCTGGATATACTAGAAACTGTAAGTGACATTTACCCAAGTAGTGGTGCATGGTATGCACTGTAGTCCACTTGGCACTCACAAGATAATATACTTTGTATGTCTGTTGTGAAGTGATCATTCTGGAACTGAATAAAACGTGACATTTATCCAAGCAGTGCATGATGGGAGTCTACGCTGGATAATGCACGCCTGTCTTTATATTTATCTTGTGAGTGCCTATATAGAACATCAACTTGTTACACCTCTTATAAAAAGAAAAAAAAAGTGATGGGAGCAAATTAATGATTTACCTAATTAACAAGGCAGGGATAGATTAATCTATCTTGAGGGCCACATATGGCCTCAGGGCCGATACTTTGAGACCACAGCGTTAAAGGGACAGTCTAGTCAAAATTAGCATGTTTAAGTATGGCTCTTTCATCTGCACGCATTTTTTGACCTTTTAAATGGATATGAAACCCAAAACAATACTTTCATGATTAAGATAGGGCATGCAATTTTAATCAACTTTCCAATTTACTTTTATCATCAGATTTGCTTTATTCTTTTGGTATTCTTGGTTGAAAGCTAAATCTAGGTGGGTTTGTGGTACTATGTAGTTAAGTCATGTTTAGTTGAGAGATGATTTAATAGAACTGAATATTTTGTGTGCTATAATGTGAAATTAGAAGAAATTATATTGAATGCTGCATTATATGGAGTAGTTATCCGCAAGAAAGTTTTGATTTGTGCGTAATGCATTATATAAAAAAATGGCTCATATTACGGTGCACACACAAAAATGAAATAGTGTTTCCTCCTTAAAGGGACATGAAACCCAAAAATTTTCTTTCACGATTCAGATAAAGAATACAATTTTAAACAACTTTCCAATTTACTTCTATTATTTAATTTGCTTCCTTCTCTTGTTATCATTTGCTGAAATGTTTATCTAGGCAAGCTCAGGAGCAGCAGAGAACATAGGTTCTAGCTGTTGATTGGTGGCTATATATATATATATATATATATATATATATATATATATATATATATATATATATATATATATATATATATATATATATATATATAGTGATTGGCTCACCCATGTGTTCTGTTAGAAACCAGTATTGCATTGCTGCTCCTTCAAAAAAATGATACCAAGAGAATGAAACAGATTAGATAAGAGAAGTAAATTAAAAAATTGTTTCAAATTGTATTCTCTATCTGATTCATGAAATATTTTTTTGTGGGTTTCATGTACCTTTAAGCATTATACAGCTGCAGAATATATGGACATAGATTAAATCTAACGTAATTTTAGAAGCTAGGGTGTGTTTTGATGAAAATGTGATTTTGCTTCTCACAAGGATCAAGAAATTAGAAACTCCTAGTTTGAGTCTGAGATTGAGAATATATTATTGTGTTTGTAAAATGAGAAGGCATTACACAATAATGGCATTGTTGCAATATTATATACAGAGCTGTATAATAGCACAATGACATCCATCTATTGCAATAAATATATTTCTCAATAACAATGACTTCACTGTCAAACCCTTGACTGCTAGCAAGTTCTGTAACACATTTCATAGCCCTTTCAGACAGCTAATGGTTGCAGTAACTGATTTACTGAATTTCCTGCAGCTACCATGTTCCTGATATACTCCTTTTCCACTGTGTAATTTGTGCATGTCTTCTTTCTGACACATGTTGAATAGAATTTCCCCCACACAATGCTCCTACATGTATGCATTTTTTAAAAAGGTGGGAAAATCTGCATCTTAAAAATTTCAACACCTTCTACATGAATTCAGGGTTAAAAAGGGACATAACCCTCCCCCCCCAAAAAAAAAATGTCATGATTCAGATAGAGCATACATTTAAAAATTAAAACTTTCCAATTTACTTTGATTATTAATTTTCTTCTTTCTTTTGGTATCCTTTTGTTGAAGAAGTAGCAATGCACTGCTGGGAGATGAACAAATCAGTATGTCATTGAAAAACGGCATGTGCTTTTCAACAAAGGATACCAAGAGAACTAAGTAAATATTATATGCTAGAAAGTTGTTTAAAATTGTATGCTCTATATGAAAATGTGGGGTTTGATATCCGTTTAATAATTAAAGGAATATACAGGTGGGTAGCGTGCAAAAAAACAAAAACTGAAATTGAAAGTGTTTAAAGGGACACTGAACCCCAATTTTTTCTTTTGTAATTCAGAAAGAGCATGCAATTTTTTTTTTTTAAAATCATTTATTTAGATTTCAACAGTATAACGGTATTATCAAGACAGTTGCAATACAGGGTATCGATGTACAAAATAAAATATAATAAATTCACCTTTTTCTGCTAGATTATCAAAATTGAAACACACATAGAGATAAAACATTAATTCATTCTCTCAGAAATATTTCAACACAAATCTATAGCCAAACAGGCACTTCTTATTGTCTTCTTATACCGTTCACTGTTATTTTTTAAGTTTTTTATAACACTGAGCAAAAACACATACCAAAAAATAAAAAAAAAATTAAAATTAATAAGGTTTAATACGCCCTCCCTCCTCAGTCTCTAACCTATATCTCTATATCTGGAAAATTCGTTATTTATAATTCTATTTTCTAGTTTTATATGAAAAAACAGAGGAAAAACAGGGGTAAAGCAAGTCAAAACAACAAAAACAACAAAAACAACAAAGCAAAACAAATCAAAACAGACATACAGACAAACAAAAGAACAAAAAAAAAAAAAAAAGGGGGGGGGGGGAAATAATAATAACCACCTCTCTCTCATCTCTCCCAACCTACTGTCTACCAAATGCCTAATAGTACTAGTTCAGAATTTTGGAAAGGGAAGATCATATATTCCTTTTCATTTTCAGGGAGTGATTTAATATATGCTGCCCATTTATTAAAGAAATTTCTTATATCATCTTCATTATTTATGTCTGTGTCCTTTTGTTCTAAAAGACATTGTTTTTTTAAGCAGTTCTGGATTTCGGACACGCTAGGTACTGAGCGCATTTTCCATTTTTTACATATTAGGTATCTAGTAGCTAATATAGAGATAGATATTAATTTATCATTAGGGTGACATTTGGTTTGATTGTCTATACAGAATATAATTAGGTGTGGGGTAAAAATTACAGGCGGGATTTTCAGCACCTTATTTAGCCAATATTCTAACTTGCACCAGGTAGTTCTCACTTTTGGGCAAAACCAGAACATATGTTCTATGTCTGCTGCAGGGAGTGAACATTTAGGGCATTTGTCAAAGCCTAAGTTATGAACCCTACGACCCGTTGCCGGAGTGAAGTATGCCCTGTGAAGAATTTTAATATGTGCTTCCCGCCAGGTAGCTGATAGTGTTATTTTTTTTACTTTACTTATAGATTGCTGGATTGTGTTTAAGTCAACCCTGTTCCATTCTGACAATGAGGTCCATGTTAAGGCAAGCCTTACTAGGTTCTGGTTGCCCCTACTAATGTTTAAGAGATGATAGCAGACTGTAATAGACATCCGGTTCACCTTGATAGAAGTGAGCCAGTTTTCGAGTTTGCCTAATTTCCAGCACCACCCTGTCTCTCTAGTTGTTTCCAGGAGAAAATGCCTGATCTGCAGGTATGCAAAAAAATCTTTATTAGGTAAATTATATTCTCCTTTTAACTTTTCAAATGTTTTAATAGTCTTCCTATCATCGTCTATCAAGAGGATCAGCTTATTTAACCCATTCTTGTGCCATCTGTTAAAGACCTCAGATTGAAGACCAGGCTGAAATTTTGGATTCCCGATCAGGGTGAGATAGTTTGAAATCTTGGGATTATAAGACAGAAGTTTTGATATTTTCCACCAGGCTTTAATGGGATTGGAAATCGATTTAAGTCGTTTAATTTCTGCAGGTAACTCTTTAGGAGGGGAGTGCAGAAGTGCTACGGGTAAATAAGGATCACAGATATTTATTTCAAGCTGATTATTTAAGATATAGTCCTTAGATAGGATCCAGTCACTTGCTATTCGTGCCAAAGAGATAAGATTGTATAATCTAATGTCTGGAAGTGCCATGCCACCCAGATCACCTGGAAGAGAGAGTTTATTAAGGGAGATTCGCGCTTTTTTCCCTTGCCATAAGAATTGACTAATTAAACTATTGATCAGTCTTACATCCCTCTCAAAAAGAATCACTGGGACATTCATAAGTATATATAGCAATTTGGGGAGGAGAATCATTTTAAATAATGCCACTCGGCCCGAAATTGAGAGAGGCAGTGTCTGCCAAATTCTCAATTTTTCTTTAATTTGCCTAATGATAGGGGGTATATTAAATTCATATAACTTTTCGGAGTTCACTGGAATGTTTATTCCTAGATATTTAAATGAATCTGTTATGTTTTTAAAGGGGTTATCTATACAGGAATTTTTATCCCTGCAGATCCAGTGAATTTCTGACTTAGATGGGTTTATTTTATATCCTGAGAAGGATCCAAAATGATCTATTATGTGCATAAGTTTTGGAATATTAATTTTAGTGTTTGATATGTAGACAAGTACATCGTCTGCGTATAAACCAATTTTCATCTCATAATTTGAGACCTTTATTCCTTCTAGGTTTTGCCGTACCATAATTGCTAAGGGCTCAATGGCCACATTGAACAGGAGGGGGGAGAGCGGGCACCCCTGGCGGGTTCCCCTTTCAAGAGTTATAGATGAAGATATGCCGCCATTAATAATCAACCGTGTAGCTGAATTTTTATAAAGGTTCTCCACGAATTCGGGGAATTTGCCCTTGATTCCAAATTTTATCATGGATGTATTGAGATGTCTGAAAGTAACAGAATCAAACGCTTTTTCTGCGTCAATAGAAAGAATAGCCATATCTGGTACTACGAGCGTCTCCCCTCTCCCCCCTCCCGTCCGAGCGGTCCTTTCAAGATATTCTAGTGTAAGTATTACCTCCCTTATTTTTGCCGAGGAATTTCGTCCATTCAAAAAGCCAGCTTGGTCCGGATGGATCACCTGTGGTAGTATTTGCTGTAATCTAGCTGCTAAGATGGAGGTGAGGATCTTATAGTCTGAATTAAGTAAGGCTATTGGCCTATAAGATTCTTTGAGCCTTGGGTCCTTCCCTTCCTTAAGAATCAAAGTCGTATAAGATGCAGAAAATGCCGGTGTAGGTAATTTACCATTCATGTAAAAATCATTATATAAGTTTATTAAATACGGGGAGATTTCTGGAGATAGTATTTTGTAGAATTCACTAGGTAGGCCATCCGGACCAGCTGCCTTATTTGTAGATAGCCCTGCAATTGCTTCAGACACTTCTTGCGCTAATATAGGGGAGTTAAGCCTACTAATATCATCATCCACCAGTGTTGGGTTTTCAATCTTATTCCAGAATTCCACTGCCTTGTCGTGGTCGTAACCTTTACAAGAATATAAATCTTGATAATATTTCACCAGTATAGATGTAATTTTGTCTGGGTTTAAAATTTGCTCACCCTTCTCAAGAATTTCTTCTATATGAGATTGCTTTTTCTCATTGCTGATCATTCTGGCCAGCATCTTTCCAGATTTGTTCCCAAATCTGTATAATTTAGCCTGGATTTTTAACTCTTTCTGTGTTTGTCGAGTTAAGATAAATGTGTCCCGGGCTTCCTTAGCTTGCACATATTTCGACCAGTTTAAAGCGTTCTTATGTAACATGAATTTATTGTATGCGTTGGTTAGTGCTTTTTGTATCTCCCTATCCCTTACCTTCAGTTTTTTGGTCAGGGTTATGTTATACGCTAAAATTTCACCCCTAAGCACCGCTTTAGCGGCTTCCCAGAACAGTTCTGGATGATCGGTGTATTCTAAGTTAAAGTGGAGGTATTCCTCAAATTTAGATCTGAGATGGGTTTTAAACTTCATGTCCGTTGTTAGGTAATAAGGGAAATAGAAACGCGAGGGTTTAGATCTTGGATGTTCAAGATTAATGTCTAGGTTTATAGGAGCATGGTCTGATAACAATATAGGGGCAATACCTGCATGTGCTCTTAGAGCGCCCAGACGCTCATCCACAAGAAATAGATCTATTCGAGACAGGGTTTTATGCGCCTTTGAGAGGCATGTGAATTCCTGTGTGTCAGGATTCTGGCTTCTCCAGATATCATATAATGCTAGATTCTGCTTTATTTTCTTAATCATTTTAAATTCTAAGTTATCCTTTTTCTGTTTTTTCTGCTTCATGGCTTCTCTAAGTCTATCTAGCGGACAGTGCGGTGCCATGTTGAAGTCGCCACCTATGATTAGAAGTCCCTGATTATAGAGAAGAAGCTTAGTTTGAATTCTATTCCAGAATTCTGGATCAAGAGTATTGGGGCCATAAATATTACAGATTGTATAGATTTCCTGGGCGATTTTTACCTTCAGGAGGACATACCTACCCTCCGGGTCGGGTTCGCAGTGAATCACCTCAAGGTGAGCTCTTTTCCCTATTAAAATTGCCACTCCCCTTTTTTTTCCTATGCTTGGCGAAAAGTATACCTCTCTAACCCATGAGGATTTGAGTTTGTTAGATTCTTCTGAATTGAGATGAGTTTCTTGAATTAATCCTATGTCAGCCTGGGATTTCCTTAGATGTGTCAGTATGGTTTTTCGTTTGATCGGGGTGGAGATCCCTCCAACATTCCATGAAACTATCCTAAATTTTTCTATTTCTCTGTATCATTAGTGGTGCCTGTGGCTTAGGGAGGTAATGAGGAGAGGGGGGGTAAGAAAAAAAAAAAAAAAAAAAAAGGGGAAGGGAAGTAATACCTAACATGATCTCTATTTGCCCCATGAATCCCTGGGTGGGGGCAATCCCAAATTGTTAGGCCCATCCTGGCTAAGTGGGGACCACATTCTCTGTTGCTGATAAGTTTAGAGAGGAGAAGAACTTCTCAGCTGCGTGTGCCTCCAGAAAGAAATGTACTGTTCCATTAACAGTTGCTTTTAATTTAGCTGGATATAATATAGTTGCATTTATTCCAGCGTTTATAAGTTTAGTGCATGTAGGTGCCAGATCTCTTCTCCTGGAGGCTGTCTCAGTTGAGAAATCCTGGAATATGAGAATCTTAGCTCCATTAATGATAAGGGTTTGTGTTTTACGATAAAATTGAAGAATAGAAACTTTATCTTGGTAGTTCAATAGTCTTATGATGACAGGTCTAGGTCTACTGAGATTTTGAGCTGACTGTGCTGGACCCAGTCTATGGGCCCGCTCTACCAGAATGTTATTATACAAGGGTGGGAGTTTGAGAGCTGTCTTTAGTGTATCAGAAACAAAAAAAGCTAAGTCCTCATATTGTTTCTCCTCTGGGAGTACTATTATTCTAATGTTGTTTCTTCTACTGCGGTTTTCTAGATCTTCTAGTCTCATAAGAATTTTTTGATTACTGCTATTGATACTATCCATCTTAGTGCCTTGTATTACTACTGTATCTTCTAAATCTGATACTCTCTGTTCAACCTCCTGCATTCTTGAGGAGAATTGTCTAATTTCCTGTGATAGAGAGGAAATATCCTGCTTAATCTCCATCCTTAGAGCATCGAATTTAGGAGAGAGGGCATCAGAGATATTGGCAACTAAGTTTTGGACATTTAATAATTCAGATGTAGCTGTACTTGTTGGGATTAATTGAGTGTCAGCCACTGGGTCCTGTGTGCTCCTAGATTTCTTATCTCTCTGTCTACCTGCCATTCCTGGTGGAGGTGTTTTATAGGGAATGCCAAGGAATTTATCCATTTACTACTTTGTGAAAATCAGAGAAAAACAGCACAAAAAAAAAAAATTTTCCCAGGGGTAAAGAAGAAGATGGGAATGTGAGAGGGGAAAAACAAAGTGGGAGATTGATAGATGGCCCGTGCAAAGTGATTGAGCCGTGAGGGTGCTTATAATTGCACCAATTCAAGTGTTGACTTTCAATTGGGTTTATCCAATTGTGGTACAAATTTGTATGAGAAAAGGGAAAAAGTGGGGTGTTTTGTGAAGTGAGACAAGGCCCCTGAAAAAAAAAAAAAAAAAAACCCAGTCAAGGGAGTGGGTGCTAGGAGTGAACCGATTGAAGGTTGAAAACTGTGTATGTGAAAATCTTATTTATGGTGTGTGAGTAAAGTGATTTGTGAGTCTAAGTGGGGGGGGGGGAGAGAGGGGAAAAACAGAAAAAAAAAAAAAAAAAAAAAAACAGTCTAGGGAGTGGGTGCTAGGGGTGAACCGATTGAAGGTTGAAAACTCTGTATGTGATAATCTTATTTATGGTGTGTGAGTAAAGTGATTTGTGGGTCTAAGTGAGGGAGAAAAAAAAAAGAGAAAAAAAAAAAAAAAAAAAAAAAAAGGTAAATTCCTAGTACTTTCAAATGCTACAAAATGGGACCTGTCAAGGATCTAGGTCTCACAGTTATTACCCGGTGCTAAACTTGTATTTATTTTCTTATATATCAGTAGTCTTCAATATAATGTGGTCAAAGATTTTCAGTCTTTTGAGTAAAGATAAGGAGTGGATGTATGAAACTATCTGTTTTTGAGCCAGTCTCAACTATAATATGCAGAGCTTTTTTCTAGGTCCGTGCAGGATCTCAGCCAACCACCCTTTTTTAGCCCCTGTAATGTATCAAGCACTGTATTAGTTTCTGTAGTTATTTTGCAGGGTAAGGGGTTACTACCTATGCCCCTATTACTAAACACATAATAAGATTAGGAATACAACCATCTGTATTATTACACTGTGTTTTAGGCAAGAAAGGTAGGGAAAGAAAGGAAGCAGAGAGGTAGGGGAAGAAAGAAAGAAAAGCAAATCCAGTAACATATGGGGACAAAAGTTTGGTTACAGCATTAAACAGCCTGTTAAGTTAAGGTTTTGTAGTATCCTCAATCCAACGTGCATCAATTAGGCTTAACTACAAAGCTGTATTTGCTATCTTGTTTCAATGTTACACTGTGTTAAGAATGTCCTCTTGTAACATATATGAGCATGGATCTATTTAAATCGTTAGGCAGTCTATTAGACTAGAATTTGTAGTGTTCTCAGTCTGAGATATTTCAAAAGTGCCCCAGCAAAGATATATGTCCATTTAATTTAAGCAGAGATTTCTTGTAATGCCCCTTTAAATTATGCAATCATCAGTTCTATGTGTCAGGTTCAACTATCCTGCCTCAGTATTGTTCCATACTAACAATGTCCTCTTCTGAATTCTGCGGTTTTTTTACCGCTACCGTTCAGTATATATCACGCTGCTTTTTGAAAGAGACTCACTCACCCCCTCCTGCGCTGTTGGTCCACCTACCACCCGCGGCATCCGATTCCGAGCCGCCACAGGACTAGTCAAGATCAGCAGGACCAGAGTTCCTCCGCCCCAAACAGGGAACACAGGCAACTCCCCCCACGCAGCACCGGTGGGGGGGGAGAGGATGGCCCCGCTCCAAGCGGGCAGCGAGGCGAAGAGGCGGCCACACGCCAGATCCAGCAGCCTGTCAGAGTCCAACTCCCTCCCGCGCAGCACCGGTGGGGGAGGGGGAGGGACGAGCCCAGGGCGGCAAGACCCGCTGAGACCAGAGGGGCAACAGGTAAGTTGAAAAGGTTGCGGATTGTTGTTTGAAGATAATTCAGTCAGGGGTGGTAGCCGCACGGAGGGGGGGAGAGCTGGACCTCAGAGGGGCAGCGGAACCACAGAGTAGGATCAGGGACAACGAGCTGAGGCACCGACAGTCTCAAATTGCTTCCAAAGCCAGATGGACGGTGGGCTCAAACTGTAGTCAGGAGTACCAATTAGCCAGAAAAGGGGCTCAGCACAGTGGGATGGCGTGCCACTGCGAGGTTCTGGAGTAGATCTGCGGTATCTGTCAGGGGAGTAGCCCCAAAGCCTGGAGCTGGTGCGGGAGCCTTCCACCAATTTCCCAGTGACTGGAGAGACGAGCTAAGCAGCACCTGTGCAGCACCTGCATGTAGCTCCTCCTCCACCGGAACCTCAAGAGCATGCAATTTTAAGCAACTTTCTAATTTACTCCTATTATCAATTTTTCTTCGTTCTCTTGCTATCATTATTTGAAAAAGAAGGCATCTAAGCTTTTATTTGGTTTTAGTACTCTGGACAGCACTTTTTTATTGTTGGATGAATTTATCCACCAATCAGCAAGGACAACCCAGGTTGTTCACCAAAAATGGGCCGGCATCTAAACTTACATTCTTGCATTTCAAATAAAGATACTAAGAGAATGAAGAAAATTTGATAATAGGAGTAAATTAGAAAGTTGCTTGAAATTTCATGCTCAATCTGAATCACAAAAGATTTTTTTTTGGGTACAGTGTCCCTTTAAACAGGCAGTTTTTTTGTTGGGGGGTGACATACAATTTTTAAAAGGGCCTGGTTATCCTCTAATTTGTAGGTATGCTCTTGTGCACTACCTTCATTAGCACACAAGCAAGTGCATAATGTATACCAACCAAGCACCATTGTAAACTGCTAGATTGGCACCAGACATGTGTACAAGTTCCTGATCTGTGAGTTAAAATGGCTAAATCAGCTGTCCCCTTATTGTATATGCGCTGTCTCTTTAAATCAGATATATTTTGAACAATGACACCTATCAGGTGAGCAAATTGACACCTAGTAACCTTTTCCTATCTCAAGCAAAACAATATGTGGCTGACCTGTGTTACAGGTAGCTGCAGATAGCACACCTTAGTCAGCAGGAGATACAAATGCATGTTATTTGACTCCTATAAAGAAATCAGTTTAAAGGATTTTTATAAAAAGAACAATAGGTTATTTAGCAGTTCATGCATAATTTCAGTGAGTCTAAGGTGCTGCGGCCAGGGGTGTATATACACGCCCCTGTCCACTGCAGCTCGCCTCTGGTGGGCTGATTTCCGCTGCTGGAATTCAGTATTGCACAAGAATGCAATTTTGCGCTCTTGTGCAACGCCTCCCCCTGCCCGCGCACAGCCAATCGCACACGGACAGGAGCTGTCAATCTCCCTGGTCGGTCGAGACCGGGGAGATTGAAATTCGCCACCTAAGAGGTGGCGAAGAAGCTAGGAAACCAGCGGTCTGATGACTGATTCTTTTATAAATACGGACTTCAGGTTCTCTTGTGAGAACCTGCAGTCGTAGGGGGGCGCAGGCTGGCGAAGCCTTCGATAAAACGACCCCTAATTCTTGTGAGGGATGCACACGTTGCAGGAAATTCCTAAATGAATGTAAAACGGTCCTAGATTACATATAAATAAGTTTGTGAGTGTGCTATTCAGGCCACTAATACAAAACAGAAAAAAAAGGGATTGGGATTTGATTACATAATATAAATTATGTTCGAGTTATACAACATTGTTTTATTTTAGGATAAAGTGTATCTATTGGAATGTATTAAAAGGAAGCTATGGGAATTTGAAAGCACAGCTGCACAGCCTTACAAAAGAGAACTTTATTTAGTTATTTGGTTTGCACACTTTTAAATGACTATAGTTCTTTTGGGATCTGAAACCATGCTGGCATAAAATATCAGCAGGCTGATGTTTGGAGCAATAGTGCAGTTACCCTGGTTCATGTTTTAAACACATGAAATCAGTTTAATGGGTGACTATAATGTGATTGCCTCTCTTGAATTCCAACCTACGCAAACTCCACAAAACAAAATTCTGGCATGTTTACTTTTATAACGAAGCAGATCTGGTACACTGTAAATCTTGGAGAATACCACAATGTGACTTGAGAGTTTCTAAAACAATGAAATAGATGGCTAACCTTGGCACCCCTGTTGTTTCAGAACAACATTTCCAATGATGCTCAACTAGACTGCAGAGTGCTTAGGCATCATGGGAAACATAGTTCCAAAACATTTGGAATGCCAAGGTCATCCATCACTGATCTATAGTATTGCTCTAGAGTTTTACATGTACATGCATGCCTAAATATTATGTGCTGTGGATTACTGTATAACTACCGGTTCTATTTTAGTGGAATAGAGTGTTATGATTCTCATTTTACATATTTATGCAAATGCTGCATGGAGCCCTTGCAGACTGCTTTCTGAACGTAAGAAGCAGCAATCGACAGACTGCTGCCTCTTGTCATCTCCTCCACCTCTGAGTTGGTGGAAACATTTGAGTGATTGACAGGCTCTTCTCTTGCCCAAGAGTAGGGGGCGGCATTACACACACTAGTGAGTGTGTAATGATCCATACGGACAGCAGACGTACAGTTTCTGCTGCCTGTTCTCTGCAAAGCCAATCAGACAGGTTCTCAATTTGGTAACCTTGTCAGCACCGGCTTCATACATGGGGCTATTTGTATTTATAGGTAGGCTAATAGTAATTATTTTTAGATAGCAATGACATCTTCAAGGCTAAATGAAAAGAGAATATATTACCTTCTGTTTTAATTCAGGTTGCCAAAAAAAACAAAAGTATATTTGAATTAAAATTCTTCAAAGTGTTGAATATATTTGTATACATTTTTGTAATTGGCAATGGTTAACTAGTATAACCCATCCATATGCTTTAAAGTGACAGTGTACTGTAAAATTGTCTCTTATGTGTTTCCAATTACTTATACCTGCTGCAGAGTATAAAATATATGGGGGGGGGGGCGCGCGCGCACGCACTGCTTTATCTTTATTTTTGTATATGAAATAGCTGGTTTTGTTCTTTGAAACCACAACTCATTAAGATGAGTAATCTTGTAGGAAAATTAGATCTCTTTTGTATATTACTTTCTGTACACACACATGCTTCTTTATATTATCTGTCGGTATACCAAGGCCCAGAGTGTAATTTCATCTACTGGCTTTGTTTGCACAGCTTTCCTATAGCCAATGCATAAATATGTAAACTTTCAGTATCAGTAAGGATACCACAGAGAAAATCAGCAATTTCAAATGCTGATATAAAGGTAAAGAAGCTATTTGTAAACCATTTAATATACTACTACAGGTAAAATGGATCACTGGGGAGAAAAATGTAAGGTACACTGTCCCTTTTAATGATTCTATAACTATATTTTCTGCTAGGCATCCAGAGTTTCATCTTCATATCCCTTTAAGTAAGCTGTAATTATATTTGCAGTTTGAACTTTGTTTCTCTCTCACCATATGATCTGTCAATGATAACTTTGTAAAAGTATTGGGTATTTTCCTAATTGCTGATTTAGATCTAGTTATTAAGTTATTTCCTATGTGAAGAATCTTTGAATGGTGCAGAGCAAAGTCAGTTACTCAGAATAATAAAACCTTTTTTTTTTATTTCTGGTAGATAAATGTTCTGTATCCTAACCATGGATTTGTGGAGCTTGATCCTGATGGATTATGGGAGCAATTTACCACTGTAGTCAAAGAGGCTGTGAAAGGTAACAAATACTAACATAGATGCACATTAAATTAAACACAATTTTAGGTCATGCGCAGTAGAGACTGCAGCGTGAGACAAACATACCTGGCCGTAAGGAAGGATCAGTCGGTGAGGATCAGACAGCAGGGGGGGGGGGGGGTGTAGCGAGTGGTACCGCTGCACTACAGAAAAAAAAAAAAGTTGAGAGCAGCAGAGAAGGAGGAGGGGGGATACAGAGAGGATCCAAGTGGATGGGGTTTTTGGCCCATGTACACAGGTTTCAGGACTAGTAAATTAATCTACCGCACATTTATAAAAAGTGTGCAATTTGCAGTTATTTTACTTTAATATCAGTACTGAGTGGCCCTTGTTTATTTTTAAGCATAACATTTTTCCAATCCCCCCCCCCATTCAAGCATTATTGCTATCAACCCGCTCCTCCGCAACTGTTAAACACTAAAGTACTGCTGTTCCAGAGCAGAAACGGACACAGTCATCAGGTATAGTGATAGCTCTGCTGATTGGGTCACTTCTTCTTGGGACTCAGACATATGTGTATAACACCTTTACAGGGGATTAAACACAAAGATTTACTGGGTATACCATGATAAAATGAAATGCTCTAACAAAGGAGAGCATGTCATTTTTTTCACTATAGTGGCCCTTTAATTGTTGGTCACAAAAATACTCACATGTAATTAGTTTATTGCAGTATCCATAACCTGGAATGATTCTCCAATTTGATGTTAATTTACAGATGCAGGTATCAAAATTAGTCAAGTGGCTGGTCTTGGGATTTCAACACAGCGTGCAACGTTTATTACCTGGGACAAGTAAGTAAACGGCTTTATCTAGAAAACTCTACCAACTGTGTTTTGTTTTTTGTTTTTTTTAAATGGATTGTAAAGTTATGAGACATTCATGAATTGGACAGAGCATACAATTTTAAGCAACCTTCCAATTTACTTCTATTATTTAATTTGCTTTTTTCTTTTGTTATCCTTTACTGAAAGGTTTATCCAGGTAAGCTCAGGAGCAGCAAAGAACCTAGGTTCTAGCTGTTGATTGGTGGCTGCATATATATACCAATTGTCATTGGCTCTCCCATGTGTTCAGTTAGAAACCAGTAGTGCATTGCTGCTCCTTCAACAAATGATACCAAGAGAATGAAGCAAATTTGATAATAGAAGGAAACTGGAAAGTTGTTTAAAATTGTATGTTCTACCTAAATCTTGAAACAAAATGTTTGGGTTTCATGTCCCTTTAAGTTTTGCAGTCGGGCTACACGTCACATTCTTGTGTATACTAGCAACTGTGGTACAGTTTTCCTGTACCCCCAGAGACGCTGCTGCTCATTCAGAGGTATTCGGTACCTTACCCCTATATATGCACAGTGATTGCTTGATGTGTGGGGGGGCTTATTTGTAACTGTACCTAACTGGTATACAGCAAAGATGATAATCAATGGGTGTCTTTATGAACTGAAAAATTGTCATTTCTAACTGTTTTAAAACCTTTATTTTGTATGTAGATCTTTTGTAATGCAAATAATCTTTATACAAATATATTAATAAAAAATACAGTGATTTAAAAATTTGTATTCATTGCCTCAAATTGGCATACAACATTAAAGGGACAGTAAAGTCAAAATTAAACTTTAATGATTCAGCTAGAGCTTGTGATTTTAAGCAACTCTCCAATTTACTTTGAATATCAAGTTTGCTTTGTTCTTTTAGTATCCTTTGTTGAAGAGTAAAGCTAGGTAGACTGATAAAAGCTCAGGAGTGTGCATGTCTGTAGCAGTCTATGGCAGCAGTGTTTGCTACGATATATAACATTGCTATGTTGAAAACATTGCTGCCAGATGATGCTAAAGACAAGTGGACATACCGGACAAAGACTCAAACGGTCCCTAGTCTTTTCTGACCAGACAATTGTCCAGAACAGTAAAAATACTTCCGTTCTCTAGGACACCTAGATCCATATGCTTCTGTATCAAGCATCCCATCCAAGGTAATACCTAAACAGGTCCAGCCTGATAACTTGGATAGATGGACCTGCTGTACCAGAACCGGAATCTGGAAGAAAAAAACTTCCTTTTCCTAAGGGGAATGAAGAAAAACAGATTTAACTAGTATCCACAACAGGTCTTGTTTGTCATCCAGAGCTCAAAAACCAAAGGAAAAAGGAGAGTGAAAGCCAAAAACAGGCCCTTCCTGTTATACGACACAATCCCCATAGAGCCCAGAACTGGGATTATAAATAAACGATAAAACAAAAAGATATCAAGACGACAAGGAATATACCATCCTCCACTCATCTAGTCAAGATCGTTATCCGATTTAGAGAACGGAGAGTCAACTAACGGAGCAGTCCTTGAAATCTGTAACATTGCCAAAACCTCTCTCAGAAGTAAACGCAGGCATGCCAATCTAAGTCTAAATGCTAAGCCCTCCTCAGACGGAGGACCCGAGTCGGCAGACTCTGACCCTGAAGGTTCTCCCTCTAAAGCCTCAGAGGGAACCACATCCCCAGAGAACTGATCGGACACCAAATGGCCTTGGGCAGTAGAGCCCGGACTAACCCTTCACTTATGCGTAGTAGGAATAGGTAACCTTGCTAAGGCTAAAGAGAAGGCTATGGGGAAGTGCCTATTAACCTCTGATGGAAACAAACTCCTTACAGGTGAAGGAGGGTCGGAATTTGGGAAAACTGCATATGTAGGAACAGAATCTAGGAAATACACCTCGCTGGACGAAGAGTCCTCAGAGGCGGGCGGGTCAGTAGTCTCTAACATCTCAACAATGGATGATGAGAACACTCTATAGTGGCATAGGAACATAATTGAGCGAGCTGGATTATCCGGGCCTCCTCACAATATACACAGGTATCAAATTCTGTATCTGAGGGATCCCCCTCTAAAATATCAGAATCCTCCATAACTCGTCTATATCAAATTATAAAAAGGAAAAACTACTGGCACCTATACCCCCAATGGCTGGGGCTCTCACCACCTCCTATGACCCAGACAGATAGAGAAGAAGCTCCTCGCCGCAGACCTCCGGTCATAAAACTGAATCGGTGCTCATGCAGGACCTGCACCTGCTAAGAAAAAAGTGCGCCATCTTATCTAAAGAAAACTGCACCGCTCTCTAAATGTAAAACCTGTTCATGTTCCATCTCAGCCTAAGAGCCCAAACATTCTTACACATAAGCAGTCGAAATCACATAACAAATATGATTAATAAAACCCCACTGTTCAATAATCCCCCTCAGGAGATATTAAGCCTTGATTCCATAAAGATAAAGGAGTCCCACTGTGACCCTGTCTTTTCGTTAACGTGTGTAAAGTAATGAAACGATCTTACCGGAATCTATGTCGTGGAACAGGAACACGGTCCTTCAAGTTTGACAGATTGTAGCAGTGCTTCTGGCATGGATTGTGTGAAGAAAGCAGGCAGCGAAACTCATCAATGCCAATTGCTTAAGGAGCTGTTAATGAGTCTGGATGGGTTCGCAGAAAGACTCTCTCTGCATCTCCAGACTCTAACTTTTGCCAAAGCTCTCACTGAGAGGCTGATAAGACTGCCTAAAACTCCAGTCCCATCTCGAAGAGTACTACTCTCCATAAGGAACTACTCCAAAATCTTCTAACACGTCTCTGCCAACCTTCTGTGACGAAAGGCAAAGAATGACTGGGAGATGAGGGGAGTGGGGAGGTATTTAAGCCTTTGGCTGGGGTGTCTGCCTCCTCTTGGTGGCCAGGTTCTCTCCACAAGTAAGGAATGAAGCCGTGGACTCTCCTCATATTAAGATGGAAATAGGGTTTTGTGTCCCTTTTAAGTTTAATTTTTGACTTTACTGTCTTTTTTAACCTTTGTCCACACAGAGAATGGTCTTTTTGTCTCAGTAATAATTTGTTATATAACAGAGTTGTTGATGTATATTTTCTTCTTTTTCTTTCAATATTGAAAAGTTATGAAAAAATAACCCTGTTCTTTGATTAATATGTAATAATTACTTTGTTTATAGAAAGACTGGAAAACCTTTTCATAATTTCATCAGCTGGCAGGACCTGAGGGCAGCAGAATTGGTCAGATCCTGGAACACATCCCTGCTGCTAAAGGTCTAGACAATAATTGTGTTTAGTTTTTTTTGTCAGTGGAAAACCGTGATCTATATAGCAGACAAACATTTAGATAAAACTGTGTCGATAATTAACTGGACAGTAAACACATTGAGGTTTTTATATAAAATGTTTAGTTATACATAAAGAAACTTTCATATTTCTGACCATTTTTATGTAATTTAGCTCTGAAACTTAAGCAATTTCTAATTCTCACAACTTGAAATGCACTTTGCTGACTTCTCAAGTCCAACCCAGCTACATATATGTTCCTAATTGGCTTTATCATATCACTATAAAACAATGAGTTCTATACTTACCTTTTGACAGTGACTAGCTTTGTTTTCTGTGGACTATATGGTCCAGATTGGCTCATTTTAAATAAGGCAAATAGTAAGTGTAGTTTTGCTATTGAAAATAAGTATTGACTGATTTGTTATTCTATAGCAACACAACAGAAATGTCATGTAAGTGCAATGTGTTTACTGTCCCTTTTAAAGACCCTGCTTAAAGGGAAAGTTCACTGTAATTTTTTTTCCCTGAATGTGTTACCCATGACTTGTTAAACCAGCTGCAGTGTATAAAATGTATGACAAATTGCTCATTTATGCTTATTTTTGCAAACAAAATAGCTGGATTTTTTCTTTGAAACCACAGCCCATCAAAATAGGCTAAGCTTGCAGTCAGATCAGATCTTGTTATCTTACACTCAAATGCTTCCTATTCTTATCTATATCTCTGTACAATAATTAGAAAGAACAATTGAAAATTAAGGGCTGGATTAGGAGTGGAACACAACCATTTGCATGCAAGCGATAAGGGGTTTATCGCTGAGTTTTGTGCTCGTCAGGCTTAGCTCTGGTATTACAAGTTGAAAGTAAACGCGAGAATGATTATCACAACTTCAAAGCTCTGGTTAACTTAGCGCTGCGGAATCTGTTGGCGCTCTACAAATAACCGATAACTGTTTTGCAAAAATAAAAAGTTGCACAAAACACATCAAAAATACATTACAAAGTACAGTTACACTAATAAAAATATTATTTAAAAAATATTGTCCGAAAAATTATAAGGGCTCAAAGATATGTTGGGGGGGGGGGGGGGGGGGGGAAAGGGCTTTAACATAGACCTATATACACACATACATGTCTATATATACAGATGGAGATATATTATTTTTATATATATGTGTGTGTGTATATGTAGAAATATTTATGAATAAATAGAACATTTTCTGTTATGTGCATAACATTGGAATGTAAAATATTCATATTTTCGGATTAGCACACATAAGAATATGCTATCTGGTTTACGCGAGAGTGGGGTTCTTCTTTTCCACTTTTTATTCTCCATTGACTTCTATGGGGGAATAAGTGAATGTGCAAGTGATATTCTGATTTCGGCTTTTTGCGCTCGTCCGGTTAGTGCTTGAATGAAAACGGTTTACTTTCAACTCTTAATACGAGCGCAACCCAACGAGAGCATAAAGCTTCTAGAGCAATTAACGCTTGAGCGGGATTGTTAATTAGTGCTCCACTTGTAATCTGGCCCTAAATTAGCTATTTCAAATACAATATAAAGGCTAAGGAGCTATTTGTTAACAATTTAATACACTCCAGCAGGTAAAATAGATCATTGGGAACAAATTAATGGAGAGAAAGTTTTTGGGTAAACTGTCCCTTTAATCCTCTTCTGTTAGAATTCTTCACAAATAAAGGGCATTTTCTTTTTGCACTTTTATGCTCCTTTAACCCCTTAATGACCACAGCACTTTTCCATTTTCTGTCTGTTTGGGACCAAGGCTATTTTTACATTTTTGCGGTGTTTGTGTTTAGCTGTAATTTCTCCTGTTAAGTGTGGTCAGTCCACGGGTCATCATTACTTCTGGGATATTATCTGCTCCCCTACAGGAAGTGCAAGAGGATTCACCCAGCAGAGTTGCTATATAGCTCCTCCCCTCTACGTCACCTCCAGTCATTCTCTTGCACCCAGCAACTAGATAGGTCGTGTGAGAGGACTATGGTGATTATACTTAGTTTTATATCTTCAATCAAAAGTTTGTTATTTTAAAATAACACCGGAGTGTGTTATTACCTCTCTGGCAGAGTTTGAGGAAGAATCTACCAGAGTTTTGCTATGATTTTAGCCGGAGTAGTTAAGATCATATTGCTGTTCTCGGCCATCTGAGGAGTGAGGTAAACTTCAGATCAGGGGACAGCGGGCAGATGAATCTGCATAGAGGTATGTAGCAGTTTTTATTTTCTGACAATGGAATTGATGAGAAAATCCTGCCATACCGATATAATGTCATGTATGTATACTTTACACTTCAGTATTCTGGGAGAATGGTGCTTCACTAGAATTACACTGTAAGAAAGACATAAAGCTGTTTAATAACTAGAGATTATGTTTAACGTTTTTGCTGGAATGTAAAATCGTTTTCATTTACTGAGGTACTGAGTGAATAAATGTTTGGGCTATTTTTCCACTTGGCAGTTGCTTAAATCTGTTTTTTCTGTCAGTTTCTGTTCTCCCTCACTGCTGTGTGTGGGGGAGGGGCGCTTTTACTATGCATCAAATATTTCAGTCAGCATTCCCTGCATGATCCGGTTCATCTCTACAGAGCTCAGGGGTCTTCAAACTTATTTTGAGGGAGGTAATTTCTCTCAGCAGAGCTGTGAGAATTATAGTTTAACTGAGATAAAAAACGTTTATTCTGTAATTTGTTTCCTGCTTTCAGAAATTGTTATCTTTGCTAATGGGATTAAACCTTTGCTAAAGTTGTGTTGTTTAATTGCTGAGGGGAACAATCCTTTGCTAAAACTGTATATTCTGACAAAGATTGATGCTATAACTTAATTATTTTTACTGTTATAATTTTTTTCTGTGCTTCTTAAAGGCACAGTTCGTTTTCATATTATTTGTAAATTACTTTGAAAAGTATTTTCAAGTTGCTGTTTATTTGCTAGTGTGTTAAACATGTCTGATTCAGAGGAATATCTCTGTGCTATATGTGTTAATGCCAAAGTGGAGCCCAATAGAAATTTATGTACTAAATGTATTGATGCTACTTTAAAAAACAGTCAATCTGTACAAATTGAACATATTTCACCAAACAACGAGGGGAGAGTTATGCCGACTAACTCGCCTCACGTGTCAGTACCTGCATCTCCCGCTCAGGAGGTGCGTGATATTGTAGCGCCGAGTACATCTGGGCGGCCATTACAAATCACATTACAAGATATGGCTACTGTTATGACTGAAGTTTTGGCTAAACTACCAGAACTAAGAGGTAAACGTGATCACTCTGGGGTGAGAACAGAGTGGGCGGATAATGCAAGGGCCATGTCTGATACTGCGTCACAGTTTGCAGAACGTGAAGACGGAGAGCTTCATTCTGTGGGTGACGGTTCTGATCCAAATAAACTGGACTCAGACATTTCAAATTTTAAATTTAAGCTTGAGAACCTCCGTGTGTTACTAGGGGAGGTATTAGCGGCTCTGAATGATTGTAACACAGTTGCAATCCCAGAGAAAATGTGTAGGTTGGATAAATATTTTGCGGTACCGACGAGTACTGACGTTTTTCCTATACCTAAGAGACTTACTGACATTGTTACTAAGGAGTGGGATAGACCCGGTGTGCCTTTCTCACCCCCTCCTATATTCAGAAAGATGTTTCCAATAGACGCCGCCACACGGGACTTATGGCAAATGGTCCCTAAGGTGGAGGGAGCAGTTTCTACTTTAGCTAAGCGTACCACTATCCCAGTGGAGGATAGCTGTGCTTTTTCAGATCCAATGGATAAAAAATTAGAGGGTTACCTTAAGAAAATGTTTGTTCAACAAGGGTTTATATTGCAACCTCTTGCATGTATTGCGCCTGTCACGGCTGCAGCAGCATTTTGGTTTGAGTCTCTGGAAGAGACACTTCAATCATCCACACTAGATGACATCACACACAAACTTAAATTCCTTAAGTTAGCTAATTCATTTATTTCAGATGCCGTAGTACATTTAACTAAACTTGCGGCTAAAAATTCAGGATTCGCCATTCAGGCACGCAGAGCTCTGTGGCTGAAATCCTGGTCAGCTGATGTTACGTCTAAATCTAAATTGCTTAATATTCCTTTCAAAGGGCAGACCTTATTCGGGCCCGGCTTGAAAGAGATTATTGCTGACATTACAGGAGGTAAAGGTCATGCCCTGCCTCAGGACAAGGCCAAAGCCAAGGCTAGACAGTCCAATTTTCGTTCCTTTCGTAATTTCAAAGCAGGAGCAGCATCAACTTCCTCTGCACCAAAACAGGAAGGAGCTGTTGCTCGCTACAGACAAGGCTGGAAACCTAACCAGTCCTGGAACAGGGGCAAACAGGCCAGAAAACCTGCTGCTGCCCCTAAGACAGCATGAATTGAGGGCCCCCGATCCGGGACCGGATCTAGTAGGGGGCAGACTTTCCCTCTTCGCCCAGGCTTGGGCAAGAGATGTTCAGGATCCCTGGGCGTTAGAGATCATATCTCAGGGATACCTTCTGGACTTCAAATCCTCTCCCCCAAGAGGGAGATTTCATCTGTCAAGGTTGTCAACAAACCTAACAAAGAAGGAAGCGTTTCTACGCTGCGTACAAGATCTTTGATTAATGGGAGTGATCCATCCAGTTCCGCGGTTGGAACAAGGACAAGGGTTTTACTCAAATCTGTTTGTAGTTCCCAAAAAAGAGGGAACCTTCAGGCCAATCTTGGATTTAAAGATCCTAAACAAATTCCTAAGAGTTCCATCGTTCAAGATGGAAACTATTCGAACAATTTTGCCCATGATCCAAGAGGGTCAGTACATGACCACAGTGGATTTAAAGGATGCTTACCTTCACATACCGATTCACAAAAGCCATTACCGGTATCTAAGGTTTGCCTTTTTAGACAGGCATTACCAGTTTGTAGCTCTTCCATTCGGACTGGCTACGGCTCCAAGAATCTTCACAAAGGTTCTGGGCACTCTTCTGGCGGTACTAAGACCGCGAGGAATTTCAGTAGCTCCGTACTTAGACGACATACTGATACAAGCTTCAAGCCTTCAAACTGCCAAATCTCATACAGAGATAGTACTGGCATTTCTAAGGTCGCATGGATGGAAAGTGAACGAAGAGAAAAGTTCTCTCTTTCCACTCACAAGAGTTCCCTTCCTGGGGACTCTGATAGATTCTGTAGAAATGAAGATTTACCTGACAGAGGACAGGTTAACAAAACTTCAAAGTGCATGCCGTGTCCTTCATTCTATTCAACACCCGTCAGTAGCTCAATGCATGGAGGTAATCGGACTAATGGTAGCAGCAATGGACATAGTTCCTTTTGCACGCCTACATCTCAGACCACTGCAACTGTGCATGCTAAGTCAGTGGAATGGGGATTACTCAGATTTGTCCCCCACTCTAAATCTGAATCAAGAGACCAGAAATTCTCTTCTATGGTGGCTTTATCGGCCACATCTGGCCAGGGGAATGCCATTCAGCAGGCCAGACTGGTCAATTGTAACAACAGACGCCAGCCTACTAGGTTGGGGCGCTGTCTGGAATTCTCTGAAGGCTCAGGGACTATGGAATCAGGAGGAGAGTCTTCTTCCAATAAACATTCTGGAATTGAGAGCAGTCCTCAATGCTCTTCTGGCTTGACCCCAGTTAACAACTCGGGGGTTCATCAGGTTCCAGTCGGACAACATCACGACTGTAGCTTATATCAACCATCAGGGAGGGACAAGAAGCTCCCTAGCAATGATGGAAGTATCGAAGATAATTCGCTGGGCAGAGTCTCACTCTTGCCACCTGTCTGCAATCCACATCCCGGGAGTGGAGAACTGGGAGGAGGATTTCTTAAGTCGTCAGACTTTTCATCCGGGGGAGTGGGAACTTCATCCAGAGGTCTTTGCCCAAATACTTCGACGTTGGGGCAAACCAGAGATAGATCTCATGGCGTCTCGACAGAACGCCAAGCTTCCGCGCTACGGGTCCAGATCCAGGGATCCGGGAGCGGTCCTGATAGATGCCTTGACAGCACCATGGACCTTCAGGATGGCTTATGTGTTTCCACCTTTCCCGATGCTTCCTCGATTGATTGCCAGAATCAAACAGGAGAAAGCATCAGTGATTCTAATAGCGCCTGCATGGCCACGCAGGACTTGGTATACAGATCTGGTGGACATGTCATTCTGTCCACCTTGGTCGTTACCTCTGAAACAGGACCTTCTGATTCAGGGTCCTTTCAAACATCAAAATCTAACTTCTCTGAAGCTGACTGCTTGGAAATTGAACGCTTGATCTTATCAAAGCGTGGTTTTTCTGAGTCAGTTATTGATACCTTAATACAGGCTAGGAAGCCTGTTACCAGAAAGATTTACCATAAAATATGGCGTAAATACCTATATTGGTGCGAATCCAAAGGTTACTCTTGGAGTAAGGTTAGGATTCCTAGGATATTGTCTTTTCTACAAGAAGGTTTAGAAAAGGGGTTATCCGCTAGTTCCTTAAAGGGACAGATCTCAGCTCTGTCCATTCTGTTACACAAGCGTCTGTCAGAAGTTCCAGACGTTCAGGCTTTTTGTCAGGCTTTGGCCAGGATTAAACCTGTGTTTAAAGCTGTGGCTCCACCATGGAGTTTAAACCTTGTTCTTAACGTTTTACAGGGTGTTCCGTTTGAACCCCTTCATTCCATTGTTATAAAGTTGTTATCTTGGAAAGTTCTATTTTTAATGGCTATTTCCTCGGCTCGAAGAGTCTCTGAGTTATCAGCCTTACATTGTGATTCTCCTTATTTGATTTTTCACTCGGATAAGGTAGTTCTGCGTACTAAACCTGGGTTCTTACCTAAGGTAGTCACTAACAGGAATATCAATCAGGAGATTGTTGTTCCATCCTTGTGCCCAAATCCTTCTTCGAGGAAGGAACGTCTTTTGCACAATCTGGATGTAGTTCGTGCCCTTAAATTTTATTTACAGGCAACTAAAGATTTTCGACAAACGTCTTCCCTGTTTGTCGTTTACTCTGGTCAGAGGAGAGGTCAAAAAGCTTCTGCTACCTCTCTCTCTTTTTGGCTTCGTAGCATAATTCGTTTAGCTTATGAGACTGCTGGACAGCAGCCTCCTGAAAGAATTACAGCTCATTCTACTAGAGCTGTGGCTTCCACTTGGGCCTTTAAGAATGAGGCCTCTGTTGAACAGATTTGCAAGGCTGCAACTTGGTCTTCGCTTCATACTTTTTCCAAATTTTACAAATTTGACACTTTTGCTTCTTCGGAGGCTGTTTTTGGGAGAAAGGTTCTTCAGGCAGTGGTTCCCTCCGTATAAAGAGCCTGCCTGTCCCTCCCGTCATCCGTGTACTTTTGCTTTGGTATTGGTATCCCAGAAGTAATGATGACCCGTGGACTGACCACACTTAACAGGAGAAAACAAAATTTATGCTTACCTGATAAATTCATTTCTCCTGTAGTGTGGTCAGTCCACGGCCCGCCCTGTTTTTTATGGCAGGTAAAAAAAATTTGAATTATACTCCAGTCACCACTACACCCTTGGCTTCTCCTTTCTCGTTGGTCCTTGGTCGAATGACTGGAGGTGACGTAGAGGGGAGGAGCTATATAGCAACTCTGCTGGGTGAATCCTCTTGCACTTCCTGTAGGGGAGCAGATAATATCCCAGAAGTAATGATGACCCGTGGACTGACCACACTACAGGAGAAATGAATTTATCAGGTAAGCATAAATTTTGTTTTTCCTCTTGCTCATTTACTGTACCCACACATATTATATACCGTTTTTCTCGCCATTAAATGGACTTTCAAAATCTACCATTATTTTCATCATATCTTATAATTTGCTATAAAAAAAATACAAAATATGATGAAAAAATTGAAAAAAACATACTTTTTCTAACTTTGACCCCCCAAAATGTTACTCATCTACAACCACCAAAAAACATCCATGCTAAATAGTTTCTAAATTTTGTCCTGAGTTTAGAAATACCCAATGTTTACATGTTCTTTGCTTTTTTTGCAAGTTATAGGGCAAAAAATACAAGTAGCACTTTGCTATTTCCAACCCATTTTCTTTCAAAATTAGCGCTAGTTACATTGAAACACTGATATCTTTCAGGAATCCCTGAATATCCATTGACATGTATATATTTTTTTTAGAAGACATCCCAAAGTATTGATCTAGACCCATTTTGGCATATTTCATGCCACCATTTCACCGCCAAATGCGATCAAATAAAAATTGTTCACTTTTTCACAAATTTTTTCACAAACTTTAGGTTTCTCACTGAAATTATTTACAAACAACTTATGCAATTATGGCATAAATGGTTGTAAATGCTTCTCTGGGATCCCCTTTCTTTAGAAATAGCAGACATGTATGGCTTTGGCGTTGCTTTTTGGTAATTAGAAGGCTGCTAAATGCCACTGCGCACCACATGTGTATTATGCCCAGCAGTGAATGGGTTAATTATGGAGTATGTAGGGAGCTTCTAGGGTTAATTTTAGCTGTAGTATAGTGTAGTAGACAACCCCAAGTATTGATCTAGGCCCATTTTGGTATATTTCATGCCACCATTTCACCGCCAAATGCGATCAAATTAAAATAAACGTAAAATTTTTCACAATTTTAGGTTTCTCACTGAAATTATTTACAAACAACTTAAGCAATTATGGCACAAATGGTTGTAAATGCTTCTCTGGGATCCCCTTTCTTTAGAAATAGCAGACATGTATGGCTTTGGTGTTGCTTTTTGGTAAATAGAAGGCCGCTAAATGCTGCTGCGCACCACACGTGTATTATGCTCAGCAGTGAAGGGGTTAATTAGGTAGTTTGTAGGGAGTTTGCTGGGTTAATTTTAGCTTTAGTGTAGAGATCAGCCTCCCACCTGACATATCATACCCCCTGATCCCTCCCAAACAGCCCCGTTCCCTCCCCCACCCCACAATTGTCCCCGCCATCTTAAGTACTGGCAGAAAGTCTGCCAGTACTAAAATAAAAGGCATCTTTGAATATTTTTTTTTTTAAAAGAGAGCATATTTACATATGCTGCTATGTAGGATCCCCCCTTAGCCCCCAACCTCCCTGATCCCCCCCCCAAAACAGCTCTCTAACCCCCCCTCTGCCTTATTGGGGGCCATCTTGGGTACTGGCAGCTGTCTGCCAGTACCCAGTTTGCAAAAAAAAAAAGGGGTTTTATTATTTTTATTTTATTTTTTTCTGTAGTGTAGCTACCCCCCACAGACTAACATCCCACCAGCCATACCGATCTTGCTAAATTAAAAATAATATCCCCCTTTTTCCCCACTTCAAATTAAAATATTTCTGTAGTGTAGCGGTTCCCACCCACTCCCTCCCCATGCACGTGCGCGCCCACCTCCTGCATCATCCAGGGCCATCGATGGCTGCCACCCACCTCCCACACCGGCTCCCACCCACCAACGAACTTAGCCGTTAATGTCGGATGGCTAAAAATGGTTATTGCAGGATGCCTCGATATCGAGGCATCACTGCAATAACCGGAAAGCAGCTGGAAGCGAGCAGGATCGCTTCCAGCTGCTTTCCACACCGAGGACGTACAGGGTACGTCCTCAGGCGTTAACTGCCTTTTTTTTGAGGACGTACCCTGCACGTCCTCGGTCGTTAAGGGGTTAAAGAGATTTTTCTTACCGGTCAGTGAATTTAATAAGAATTAAAACATAAAAAAGCCATTATTCATTTGTTGTTGCAAAATGTGCAAACGGACATGATTTAAGACTAACAATGTCTGCTGTGTTGTTTGGATTGTTGTTAAATGTTTTCAGCCTGTTAAATATATAAATATATATATATACATATATACATATACACTTACAGGAACGAACAACTGGCTCAATACTATTGTTAGCCTGTTCTATGGCGATTTACCACCTGGTTGCAGTGTTTTTTTTTAGCCCAGTAATGCTTTTCACAGAGTAGAACTTTCCTGTAGTATATCAGTCTGATCCCGCCTATTACGGTCAGTCCAGCGCCGAAATACCAGGCAACCCCAGACGATCGTTTCGGCCTTCATTGGGCCTCGTCAGTGAGGTTTTAGACGTAGTCAGTGTGCTTAGAGGAATACTGCTACACCTCACTGACAAGACCCAATGAAGGCCGAAATGATCGTCTGGGGTTGCTGTGTTCCTTGTTCAGAGAGGAATTGTCTCGTATTTCGGCGCTGGACTGACCGTAATAGGCGGGATCAGACTGATATACTACAGGAAAGTTCTACTCTGTGAAAAGCATTACTGGGCTAAAAGAAGTTGCACCCAGGTGGTAAATCGCCATAGAACAGGCTAACAATGGTATTGAGCTGGTTGTTTGTTTGTTCCTGTGAGTGCACTTCTCTCTCTCTGTGTGTGTGTGTGTGTGTGTATGTGTATATATATATATATATATATATATATATATGTATGTATGTATGTATGTATGTATGTATGTATGTATGTATGTATGTATATATATATATATATATATATATATATATATATATATATATATATATATATATATATATATATATATATATATATATAAAATTTAGTATCCCTTATATTTCACAATGTAATTAACCATCAAGGTAATATCTGTAAGGAAAGTGTACACATTATTTGGTGAGGCCTTATTCTTGTTTAGAAATTAATCCACTTTCCTCAAAGTATCACCTGATTTCATATAGTGCGACTATGAAATTACTGCAACATTTGTTTATTCTAGGTTTTAGTGATTTAATAAAGGTATCCTGTGCATAAATCAGATTATTGTTAAAGCTTCTGTAAAAAAATATCTATCCGTACGTATGCTTTTATATGATTTGTCACATTCAAAAATTATATCTTGTCTTTTCATAAGTGTTGCCTTGTAATATCATCAGTATTTTGCGGAAGCGCTTCTTTACAGAAAGGGTGATTGATTCATGGAATAAACGAAGGTGGGTATGACAAACGTGACCTTAAGAATGCCTGGGATAAGCATAAGGCTATCCTACAAGATAGATAAGGTTATAAGCATAAGGCTATCCTACAAGATAGATAAGGTTATAAGCATAAGGCTATCCTACCAACTAGATAAGTTTATACTTTTAGGAAATCTCAGGCAGACTTGGCCTATGGCTTTTATCTGCCGTCAAAATCTATATTCTATGTTGAATTCAAGTTTTAATGAGAAACTTTCTTTTTACCAGGCTGTCCATGGCTCCTGTAAGCTTTTGCATTTTTTTACGCGAACAAAACGTTTTCTGGCAGCCAGTTTGATAAACTTCACCACTCAGCACGTGTCTCTTCGTTTGGTGTGGGTCTTACTCAATATACCTGAGGTAATTCAATCTTTATGATAAAATGTGCATTTTTCTTTATGTAGACAACACATTATAGTCAACTTTTTTTTTTTTTTCAAAGTAATTTTTATTGAGGTTTAGTATGTAACAGTACAGGCAAGGATTGCTTCAAAAGGCATAGAAGAGTACAAGAAAGAAAAGTAAAGTTATTCATAATGGTAAATATGCCGTCATGACTGTTACATCACAGATTTACTCAAATATACAAGAGATAAACCTCACAATTTCTAATTCTTACATCTCTGCAAACTCTAGTGTCACATTATACAATAAAAAAGCAAAGTCAATAATAATGAAATAAGATTAACAACTCTAGTGAAGGTCCTCTCCGTTCCTGGCACAAAGATGGGAACCATAATTATCTTATTTGCAAAAAGAGACAAGGAAAAAGAGGAGATATTACCTAATGTCTCGTTTATATGAGCTAAAGGAAAGAAGGGAAAAAAAAGAAAGAAAACACAAACCCTCTATTACCAGAGATCAAGGAGAACTATCTCTGAGTGTCTGAAGGGGTATGTTAGATAATCTATTTCCTCGGATGGGAGAATTATAATAAATGTAGACCATTTTTTTTTTATGATGCATTTGTTTTTTCAAATAATTTTTAATTTCTGAGATACTAGGTACAGAGTTATCTTGCCATTTGGAGAAAATTAAGCTTCTTGCTGCCAGAAATGTCATGTTCATGATCTTTTTATGTTCAGAAGACAAAATGCTATCTTTGCAGCCTTATTTCCTATTGGTTCAATCACATAACCACCTAAATGGGAACTAACGACTAAGCTTATTATATTGGCAGATATCCGTTTTCAAAACGGACCGTTGCATGTAACTAAAAATAACCAATCAAAATGACGCCTACTCAGTCATAGTGTTTTCTATTATGCCTTGTTAGACAGTTTATTGTGGTGACTACCTGAGAGGGGACTGATACTGTGCGAACTGTTTAATCACATGTTCATACATTTCACCAATCAGGTGCACGCCTACCATCCCATTGGAATATAATGAACGTACATTGTATAGGGGTAATTCGTGGCGACTACCTGTTTGAGGACTATTGATACCCCAACAGTCATGTCGCATAACTTGTCTGCCTACCTATTACATAAGTGCCTACATTTCATCGGAAATTTATGTAAAAAAAGATGAGGAAAGAAAATTTAAAGTAACATTTACGGTTTTGTTATTACAACATAACATTGTTTAATATATTCTAAGGCTTATATAGTGTGTCCCGTGCATAATCATATTTATTTTAGAAGTTAATAAAAAAAAAAAAACACACACAAAAAAACAAACAAACAACCATAAAGGCCCTCAAATATTGATCATATAGTAGAGGAATGGCTTGAGAGATAATAAAAAAACAAGGGGGTTTGAGTTCTCGATAATCCACACATAAAATGTGCCCTTAGACCCTAGTTGTTACCATATCTCTTTATAAATGTAGCCAATAATTGTTATTATCATTTATTCTGTTTGGGGTTACACTGTTCAAAAGGAATATCCATTTAGTTTCTCTTTGAAGTAGTGACGTCTGTGTATCTCCACCTCTGTTACAACACTTAATTGTATCCAGACCCCAACATTTTAAGGCCTTAGGGTTGGCATTGTGGTGTGTCAGAAAGTGTTTAGCCACAGTAGTAATTTGTTTTCCCTTTTCTAATGCCTTCCTGGCGGTTCGAATGTTACTTAGATGTTCAGTTATTCTAACTTGATAGGGTGTGGGTGGACATACCAACATAGTAAATATTGCAGTCACAGCTTAGACAATAAATTACATTATTTATTTTTTTTGTTGCAGTTGATGTAATTCTTGTATAGGAGTTTATTAACAAAACGGTCAATGTTTTAAAAAATTTTTTTATCATGTGTTGACAGGTTGAACATGAACCACAGGTTATTGACCCTCTGAAAAGTGGTTTCCTCTTGGACAATCAGTCAAAATGACTGATGACCAACGAGTCTTGTATATTATGTGCTCTCTTAAAGGTCATTGCCTATTAGATAAAATGCCTTTCAAATATTCACCAGATTCCAGAATATACCAGTACTTTTCAAAAATGTCCCTCACTTCATTAGATTGTTTATTATATGTGGAGATAAACCTGATGTTATCAATATCTTCTGATTTATCTTTGGGGACAAGTAGGGTATTTCTGTCTGTATTTATAGCCCTATGGTAGGCCCTAGATAAACATCTTTTTAAGTAACCTATACCAAGGAACCTTTCTTTGAGATCTTTTGCTGCCTCTTTAAAGCTGTCTACTGTGGAGCAATTCCTCCTAATTCTCAAATATTCACCTATTGGAATATTTTTGGTGACTGTAGGTGCATGTGCACTAGTGACATGTAACACATTATTGGTGGCAGTGCTTTTCCTAATCAATTATGTGACTAGTATATTTTCTGTGGTTTTAGAGATGGTTATGTCAAGAAATTTGACTAGATTACAGGAATTCAAAACCCCTTGTTTTTTTATTATCTCTCAAGCCATTCCTCCACTATATGATCGATTTTTGAGGGTTTTTATGGTTGTGTTTTTTGTTGTTGTTTTTTTTTAACTCCTAGCGTTGCTGTGTATCATATTCATTAACGTAGAGCTTAGCAAACGTTGCTCGCTACCCTGGCTTTCTGCCAGGAATGTAGCGATTGTATTAAGGTAAATATATATAAGGTCTATATCATGTTATGATCAACAGTAAACAAATTGAATATCTACTGATAAATAGCGTTGATATATAACACATTCATTAACTTAATTTTTGCACACGTTAATCGCTACCCTGGCTTTTAGCCAGGAATGTAGCGGTTAAATTTTAAGAAAGTATTTACAAAAAAGTCCCTGTTTGCATTATGACCAGTAGTGAGCTAATTTTAAAAACCAACAAAGAACCCCTAAAACTATACATTTTTACAAAAACACTCCCAGATGGGATATATAAATGCAAAACATCTGCAAAACATTTATTCAAAGAAAAATATAGTGTAGCATTATTTGGACAGTATTGTACTGCATGAAGTAGGTTATAGCTGTCATAATGGCAATGAAAAGGCAAATAAGACAGAATATAATAACTCTTAATGAATAGGTCTTTAATTCAGACATTTTCTTTTTAAAGAAACGATGAGTCCATAGATTTCATCCTTACTTGTAGGATTACGCCTCCAGGTCAGCAGGAGGAGGCAAAGAGCACCAAGCAGAGCTGTATATATAGCTCCTCCCCCACACTCCAGTCATTCTCTTTGCCTATGTTAGTGATAGGAAGAGGTAAAGTGAGGTGTTAGTTATAGATTCTTCTTATTATTTTTAAAGTAGTGCCAGAGTGTGCTGCTTTGTTCTAGGGTGTAGCCGTAGTCCATATCAGTCTCTACAGTAGAGCTTTTGGTGGCTTTAGAGCAATGGGAACTTGTGGGACATAATTCTCACTGTGCCTCCCATATTCTGATCCTGCCCTTACCAAGAGAATCTGAGGGATTTTACTCAGGACTTTCGTTTTTGTTGCAGGTCCATGGGAGGAAGAGGACCTCCTAAACCTGGAGACTGCCTTGCTGCCAGGCAGACCATGAGGTAAGTGCTGACTTTATTTCTGGAAGAGGATTCTCAGAAAAGGGTCTGGGCACTTTATTATAGACCACAATGAACTTAGTAGTTTCTCCTAGCCTATTAGGGGACTTAGGGCAGTTAGGACACTGGGGCTTATATGTGTCTCATCTCCCGGTGATCTCATATCATTATGTTGAAGCTTACCAGGGTATTTTTTATGGAGGCTCTAAGTGTTATGTAGAGCTCTCAAATTTTTCTGCAGCTGTTTAGCATTTTTCTCTAATGATAATAACAGTATTAATATAATGAGCTGTTTTTTTCACATAATGACAGTGTTTATATAAGGTGGTGAATTTATACTTTACTCCCGGTGCCTATACTTAGGCAAGGCGACCGGGAGATCTCATACTGGGCTGTTTATAATAGTGTGGTATGTGTTATGACGACATCACCATGATATAGTGCATTCTATGTCTTGTTCCCGGTGCCTATACTTATGCAGGGCGACCTGGAGATTACTTGGCAAGCTGTATGAAATTTTGTGTATACACAGCGTTTTTTTCATGTGTATTCTACTTCTTACTCACGGGGCTTATACTATTAATAATGGCGCCCGGGAGTTGGCTTCTGAAACTCCCAAGAAGGGCGGAGCTTGTTTGGCGCCAAATGTTTGAGCGTCCCCTTTCTAACACGTCCCACTATCGGAAGGAGTGGGGGAAATCTAGCATGTGCGCTCAGTGATTGCCACTTTCTCTCTCTCTCTCTTCCGGTATCAGAAGGATAGGAGGTTTTCTTAACCAAGTTTTTGCGCTTAGATAGCGCTATTGTATAGTCAGTATGTGGTAGGCGAAGGTTTACTGAGGGAAAAGGAAATCCTCAGATTCTTATGATTTGTGTCGAAAAGAAGACATTAAACTCTTTGAGAAAATGGTCAAACAAGATATAGACAAACTAGATCAAAACAAATTCATAGAGTGGAATATGACTCAAAAGGAACTAAAAATAATAAAAGATCTAAAAAATAATAACGAAATCACCATCAAGCAAGCAGACAAGGGCGGAGGAATAGTCCTTATGGACACATCTTTTTATTTAGAGGAATCGTACAGACTTCTAAATGACCAGACAACATATAAAAAATTAAGATCTAATCCCTTAAAAAACCAAACAAAAAAACTACAAGATCTTCTCATAAAAGCATTTAACTCAGGAGTACTTACAAAAAATGAATTTGATTTTCTAAACACTGTAAACCCCATTTCACCTACTTTTTACATACTTCCCAAAATCCATAAAAACTTAACTAAACCCCCTGGACGACCTATCATTTCAGGCATAGGATCCCTCACATCAAATCTTTCGCAATATGTCGATTTCTTCTTACAGTCATACGTTTCCCAGTTACCCTCCTATCTAAAAGACTCGACTCAATTACTCAACATCCTAAAAGATATATCTTGGGAAGAAAACTTCCTTTTAGTAACATGTGATGTAAATTCCCTATACACAAACATAGATCACCAAAAAGGGCTTAAAGCTATAAAATTCTTCTTAGACAAGGATCCAAATTTAAATAAAGAACAAAATAAATTCCTAATATATTGTATCCATTTTATATTATATAACAACTCTTTTTTATTTAATGAAGAGATTTTTCTACAACACAAGGGGACTGCTATGGGCACAAGGTTCGCCCCCAGTTATGCTAATCTATTCATGGGTTATTTTGAACATAATTACATAAATTCTAGCCCATGGGGGGCGAACCTTGTGCTATATTACCGCTATATAGATGACCTATTTATAATTTGGAAAGGCGAACCTGAACTTCTAGAATTATTTCTAGAAGACTTAAATAACAACACACTAGGCCTCAATTTCACTCATGAATTTAGCACAAACTCAATTCACTATTTGGACTTAGAAATAGAAATTAAAAATATGATGATTACAACCAAAACCTTTTTTAAAAAAACAGACGCCAATAACTACATACACAATAAAAGCTGCCACCTAAATAAATGGAAAACAAATATCCCCAAAAATCAATTCACCAGAATCAGGAAAAATTGTTCAGATATTAATCAATACTCCACCCAATCAGAAACTCTAAAACAAAGATTCATAGAAAAAAGATATAACATCCACATTTTGGAGAAAACACAATTAGAGGTAAAAGAAATGGATAGGAACTTGATACTCGCACCAAAACAAAAATCAGCACCTAACCAAAACAAAAACGATCCCTTATTTATTCCTTTTATAACGCAATACAACTCACAACATCATGAAATCAAAAAGATTTTAAACAAACACTGGCATTATATAAAACATGACCAAATTTTGGGACATAGATTGAAAAATAATCCCGACATCATTTTTAAAAAAGCAAAAAATCTAAAAAACATACTATCACCAAGTGAATTCAAAAATAAGGAAATTCACATCCCCAATACATTCGATCTTAACAAAGAAAAAGTTGAAGGCTTCTTTCCATGTATATCATGTAAATCATGCAAACATAGCAGCAAAATTAAAACCCTGAAATCTAATAATAACAACCAATATATCAACATCAAGGAAATCATACGATGTTCAGATAAGAATGTAATTTATTGTTTACAATGTTTATGTGGTTACCAATACTTTGGCCAAACTAGCCGCATGCTCAGAGACCGCATAAGAGAACACCTTCACCATATCGAACATAAATCAACTAGCACCAACCTATATAAACATTTTACTGAATATCATAATGGCAATATCCACCACCTGAAATATTGGGGAGTCAAAAAAGTTTTCCTTAATCCCAGAGGGGGAAATCTAGAAAACCTCCTACTTAGAAAAGAAGCAGAATATATTTACTCCTTTAAAACTTTATATCCACATGGATTAAATATGGAGTTTGATTTAAACTTTCTGATCTAAAACTTATGGATTTAAACATTTCTATATCCACATATACTCACAGAGGAATATACCAAATTTGTCGCAAATTTTACACAACATTCAGCAACAAAACGGCAAAATAATTAAAGCATTTTCATGCGGACACAAAAATTCTAAGTTATCACATATGTCCCAAAACAAAAACACCCCCTTCTTTCCAACTCACTATTATATTGAGTTTATCTTCTCTTATTCACAAAATTATACTGTATATTTCTATCATTTAGAGGGCGCACACACAAACTAAACACATATTCAGATCAACTATGTTTAGGAAATTATGAATAGCTTTATATGTTAAAAGTTTCCTTCTAGCAGACGTTATTATTATATCATTCCACAAATCTGTACTACAGCTTAAAATTGGAACCGAACACTTTGCTCAAATATCTGCATAAAGATTGGTCAACTAAGAATTTGTAATTAACCAATCAGGAGCTACCTACCCCTTTTTAAAAAGGACCGCGAACACTCTCAGAGGCATCTTGATAAAGGCACCCGCCGAAACGCGTAGATCTGCCCACCTGAGTGTGCACCCTCTTTGACAGTCTATGCCCACACTGTGGGACAAGAACTATCTTCCCTTCAACGGATTCAGCTCTATCTAGTGCTTGAAATAATAAGCGCAAAAGAAGAAAAACACCGGACAACAGACAGAACTGCCTCTTAGAGACTCCTGCAAACCCTGAACAACCTCAAGCAAAATCTTAAGGGTAAACAGTCTCAGAGACCAACGGTAATTCGCAAACAAACTCCTGCTAAAGATTGAGGAATTTTCAAACGCTACAAGTCTCTTAGAGACTCCTGCAAACCCTGAATAGCATACTACCACAAAATATGGTATACAGTCTCAGAGACCAACGGATAATTCAATTTAAAACCCCCACGAAAAATTGAGGAACTTTCAAGCACCTTAACAGCGTTAAAACGGCTAAGATTTTTCTCTAGCACAACAAATTGGAGATATACATTGTATCAGCCTAACAAAGGAAATAGAAACAAATCTACTGCTTGTTCATATTAATCTCCAAAGCTACAAAAAGCAAGATTGTCAACTTTAAGGCTGTATTTACTCCAAACGTATATTGCCTCCACAACGGGTTTTTTATAACCCCATAAAGCTAAAAAGCCTTTTACACTCAAGACAAAATCGTGAGTACTAGAAGAACATTAATACTAAACTTTTAAAGCCTCAAAAGAGACCGTATAGACCACAGAAACAAGCAAAAAGTGTACAATATTTAAGCAAGCAAATAAGTGTACAATATTTTAGCAACTATTTTCAATCTCCAATTATTGTTATTACAAATTGTATATTGTATATTGTTTTATATGTCTTAAAGTAATAGAGCTCTATACTTTTATTATGCACATGTTTTAAAGTGTTTTAAAATAAATAAATATATTATTTTTTCAACCATAACGCTTAAGCATAAACTTTTATTTAGGTTACACAGTAACATACAATCACCACCAATTATACCTTTAGCTCCCCTCACCATGGTTATTGCGCTTCATTCTTCGACAGTTGTTTGAAGGAACAACTGTCACACTTGTAGGGTTTAGAGCGTGGTTATATTAACCAATTTTTCCCAACATTAACACTCACCAGGTGCACTCACTCTAAACTTGTTTTTCACTATGATTTGTGTCGTCAAATGAAATAAATATTTCTACATTTAAAGAGACAGTACCGGTGGTTATGTGTGACATATAGACATAAACCTTTGTTAATAAACAGTATCTGCCTTATAGGTGTCAGATTTATTGAGGAAGTGTTTAAAAGATTTTATAACACACATGCTGTGCCTCACAAACTCCATCTGGAGTTGCTACACAAAACATCTCTTCCTTTATGTCATAGCAATATTTTTTAATAGAGTAACATTTATTTATAAGTGTTTTTAAAAAAAAAAGTTACCTTTTTAAAATTTAGAGACGGTAAAGTTTTTTTATTAACTTTTTTTACAAAATTTAACATGTTGATTGGTTTAATTCATCCTTGTGATTTAGGATAGATTTTGAGCACAAAAAAATTAACGTTACTTTTAACATTTAAAGAGACAGTAACATTTTTGTATGTGTAAATTTTTTTTTTATTAAAAATTTATGTATTGCTGTCTAGGAGTCTGTTGACAATTATCAATCTCTGCCACACACTTCTACTATAGTGTCCCTCTAAACTTTATGGCCACATGCAGTGCTCTGCGCTTCCTTTCTCACTCCACCCGGAGTTGTTCTGCATTCATACATTATATGTTTTTCCCACGAGAAAACTTTACTAGAGGTATTTTCAATCATTTAGAATTGAAACTTAATTGTTTAACTAGTTTCTATTCTGAATGGTTCTTCCCTGTTACCTGAAAGAGGAAGATACTTCGGGATTACCTGAGAGACATTTATCATACTCAGATGGAACATTATTTAATTTGATCCTGAGGTTGTTTTTTCTTCAGTTTTTAGCTTGCACACCTCCAGCTATGGAGGCTGGGCAATCATTCCCTAGGGTGGAAGGAGTAGTTTCCAGCTTAGATAAGAGAACTACTATACCCTTAGAGGATAGTTGGGTTTTTCAAAGATCCTATGGACAATAATTAGAGAGGGGATGTACACCAGGGGTTACAATGGCAACCAGCGGTGTACTTTGCTAATGTCATTGGTATGACGGCATATTGGTTTGATGTGTTGTCTGATACTATTACGTCAGAAACTCCCCTTGATAAAATCCAGGATAGGATATAGGCTTTCAAATGGGCTAAATCCTTTATTTAAAATGCTTGCCTTGAGGTTATCAAAGAGGAGCGTAAGTATCAGGTTTCTCTGTCCCAGCTCAATGAGCCTTATGATTAGAGCCTTGTTATACATATGTATGCTCTAAGTCTAAAAATTTTTTATAACGATTCATTATAAGAAGGTTTTGTTGGAACCTGGCTTGATGGCGATCGAGATGTTCAAAATCCCTGGACAATGGAAAATAGTGTTTCCGGGATTCAAAGTGGACAGGTGTTTGCTTTCAAGTTTATCTGCAGACCAGACACACAAATAAAAAAAGGGCGTTCTTACATTGTGTAAGAGACCTCTATTCCATGGGAGTACTTTGTCCTGTTCCTATACAGGAACAGGGGCAGGGTTTTTATTCAACTCTGTTTGTAGTTCCCAAAAAGGAGGGAACCTTCAGACCTATCTTAGACCTCAAGAGTCTATACAAGTTTCCCAGAGTTCCATCTTTTAGGATGGAAATTAGTCGTACCATCCTTCCATTGATACGGGAGGGTCAATTTATGACGACAGTGGATCTAATGGATGCATATCTGTATGTACCTATCCACAGAGATCATCACAAGTTCCTGAGGTTTACCTTTTGGTCCGGTTACGGCACCCAGAATTTCCACAAAGGTTCTGGGGTCTCTGCTGGCGATTTTAAGACCACGGGGCATTTCGGTGGCGCCTTATCTGGACGATATTCTAATCCAGGCGTCATCATGTCTACAAACAAGGTCCCATACCGACATTGTGCTATCCTTCCTGAGAACTCACGGGTGGAAGGTAAATCTGAGAAACAGTTCTTTGGGAACTCTATTCGTCTCTATCCATGAGAATTTTTCTGGCAAAGGTCAGAAAGTCAAAGATTCTGAATACATGTCGAGCCCTTCAGTTCACTCCTCAGCCGTCAGTGACTCAGTGCATGGAGGTAATCGGATTGATGGTGGCGGCAATGGACATCATACTGCTCGGTTTCACCTCAGACCTCTGCTGCTAAGCATGCTCAGGCAGTGGAATGGAAATTATATAGATTTGTCTCCTCGAATAACCCTAGAACAGGAGACGAGGGACTCTTCAATGGTGGTTGTCTCTGGATCATCTATCCCAGGGGGCATGCTTTCACAGACTTTCCTGGGTGATTGTGGCAACGGACGCCAGCTTTTTGGGATGGGCATGGGGATGGGGATCTGTCTGGGGCACTTTAAAGTGCTCTAAATTAGTATAATGGTTAGAGCAACAGCTTTAGACTTTGACAACTCAGGTTTGATTCCCGTTACAGGAATATACATTTACAGAGTCCTTCCCACCAACATCCTAGAGCTGAGGGCGATCTTCAATGCCCTTCAGGCCTGGCCTCAGTTGGCTTCGGCCCAATTCATCAGGCCCATTATTGCCATCTGTCAGCGATCCACATCCCAGGTGTGGACAACTGGGAGGCGGTTTTTCTGAGCAGGCAGACTTTTCATCCGGGAGAGTGGGAACTCCTTCCGGAAATATTCTCCAACCTTATTCTCAAATGGGGTCGGCCGGAGTTGGATCTCATGGCATCTTGTCAGAATGCCAAGTTCCCGAGATACGGGTCCAGGTCCAGGGACCCCCAGGCCGAGCTGATAGATACCTTGGCAGTTCCTTGGTCCTTCAGCTTAGCATATCTATTCCCCCCGTTTGCTCTTCTTCCCCGGGTTATTGCTCGGATCAAACAGGAGAAGGCATGAGTGATCCTCATCACTCCCGCGCGGCCTCGCAGGATTCGGTATGCCGATCTGGTGGACATGTCATCTCTGCCACCTTGGACACGTCCGTTGAGGAAGGACTTTCTCATTCAGGGACTCTTCCTTCACCTGTATCTAGTTTCTCTGAAGCTGACTGCTTGGAGATTGAACGCTTAATCCTATCCAAGAGAGGTTTCTCTGATTCGGTTATAGATACCTTGATTCAGGCACGTAAGCCGGTCACTAGGAAGATTTACCATAAGATATGGCGTAAATATCTTTATTGGTGTGAATCCAAGGGCTACTCATGGAGTAGAGTTAGATTCCCAGGATTTTGTCTTTTCTCCTAGAAGGATTGGAGAAGGGTTTATCAGCGAGTTCCCTAAAGGGTCAGATCTCTGCTTTATCTATTTTGTTACACAAGCGTCTGGCAGACGTCCCAGATGTTCAATCCTTTTGTCAGGCTTTGATTAGAATCAGGCCTGTGTTTAAACCAATTGCTCCTCCATGGAGTTTGAATTTAGTTCTTAAAGTTCTTCAAGGGGTTCCGTTTGAGCCTATGCATTCCATAGATATTAAGTTGTTATCTTGGAAAGTTTTATTTCTTGTTGCCATTTCTTCTGCTCGAAGAGTGTCTGAGCTTTCGGCATTACAATATAATTCGCCTTACCTTATTTTTCATTCGGATAAGGTGGTGTTACATACTAAACTTGGTTTACTTCCTAAGGTTGTTTCAGACAAGAACATTAATCAGGAGATTGTTGTTCCTTCATTGTGTCCTAATCCTTCTCAGAAGGAACGCCTGCTACACAATTTAGACTTGGTCCGTGCTTTAAAGTTCTACTTACAAGCGACTAAGGATTTTCGTCAATCGTCTTCTTTGTCATTTTTTCAGGGAAATGTAGGGGTCAGAAAGCTACGGCTACCTCTCTCTTTTTTTTTGGCTGAAGAGTATCATCCGGTTTGCATATGAGACTGCTTGACAGCAGCCTCCTGAAAGAATTACGGCTCATTCCACTAGGGCTGTTGCTTCCTCATGGGCATTCAAAAATGATGCTTCTGTTGAACAGATTTGCACGGCTGCATCTTGGTCCTCTCTTCACACTTTTTCTAAATTTTACAAATTTGATACCTTTTGCCTCGGCTGAGGCTGTTTTTGGGAGAAAGGTTCTTCAAGCAGTGGTGCCTTCCGTTTAGGTTCCCTGTCTTGTCCCTCCCACAAGTAAGGATGAAATCCGTGGACTCATCGTGTCTTTAAAAAGAAAGAGAATGTATGCTTACCTGATAAATTTGTTTCTTTTTAGACACTATGAGTCCACGGCCCGCTCTGTTCTATGAGACAGGTTATTATTTTTTGTTAAACTTCAGACACCTCTGCACCTTGGCTTTTCCTTTCTCTTCCTAACTTCGGTCGAATGACTGGAGTGGGAGGGAAGGGAGGAGCTATATATACAGCTCTGCTGTGGTGCTCTTTGCCTCCTCCTGCTGACCAGGAGGCATAATCCCACAAGTAAGGATAAAATCCGTGGACTCATCGTGTCTAAAAAGAAACAAATTTATCAGGTAAGCATAAATTTTCTTTTTTTAAATAAAGCCATGATATCAGTGAGTACAGTTTCCTACACCATCAAAAGGCATTGGAAAACAGGATGAAATCCTGACAGTAGACCCAAAGCTACAACAGATTCAGAAGACAAATTTCTGAGAGACCACAGCTTGCATGATAGGCAACGCACAGGACAACAGCTTCAAGCACATCTTAACAGTGGTAGAAGTAAGTCTTACATTCAACTGTGAAGTGAAGACTTGGAGTTGTAGGTTTGACAGGTCGAGTGGCAAATCTGCTTTCTCCTGATAAAATATTGCTTAAGGAAAATCACAAGGGAGAGCTGAATTTTCCAACACCCTTCTGGCCGAGGAAATGGCCAAGAGAAAGAAAGAATGTTCCATAACAACAGTTGAATTTCTAGACCATGCATAGTTTCAAATGGATGAGCCTAAAGAACTTTCAAAAACAGATTAAGGTTCCATGGTGGAGAAGCAGGTCTGATTACTGGTCTTATTAAGGTCAAAGCTTAAAGGGCCATAATACCCAAATGTTTAAACACTTGAAAGCTGACTAGAAAATATCACCTGAGCATCTCTATGCAAAAAAGAAAGATATTTTACCTCAAAAGTTCCTCAGTAGCCACATCACATTGTAAAGGACTTCTAAGCAGCATATCAGTATGTCTGTCCCGGGACAGCAGAAGGGTTGAGCCTCGTGCCCTCTCATGTTATTTTCCTATTCAGTGTAAGGAAGTTCACAATGAAATCTCATGAGAGTTAAGTCAAATCTCATGAGATCACAGTAAGAGTTCATGACCTCAGCACTGCTGATTGGCTGCTGTTCATTTCTTCATTTTTTTTATTTATTTTTTTACATGCAGCTGGGCAACAGCTGAGTATAACTTTTTACACAGAACTTACTCTGCTGAGCTGAGGAGATTGTGAGGTAAAATATCTTCCTTTCTCCAACATAGGTGTGTCCGGTCCACGGCGTCATCCTTACTTGTGGGATATTCTCTTCCCCAACAGGAAATGGCAAAGAGCCCAGCAAAGCTGGTCACATGATCCCTCCTAGGCTCCGCCTACCCCAGTCATTCTCTTTGCCGTTGTACAGGCAACATCTCCACGGAGATGGCTTAGAGTTTTTTAGTGTTTAACTGTAGTTTTTATTATTCAATCAAGAGTTTGTTATTTTAAAATAGTGCTGGTATGTACTATTTACTCAGAAACAGAAAAGAGATGAAGATTTCTGTTTGTATGAGGAAAATGATTTTAGCAACCGTCACTAAAATCCATGGCTGTTCCACACAGGACTGTTGAGAGCAATTAACTTCAGTTGGGGGAACAGTGAGCAGTCTCTTGCTGCTTGAGGTATGACACATTCTAACAAGACGATGTAATGCTGGAAGCTGTCATTTTCCCTATGGGATCCGGTAAGCCATGTTTATAAAGATCGTAAATAAGGGCTTCACAAGGGCTTATTAAGACTGTAGACTTTTTCTGGGCTAAATCGATTCATTATTAACACATATTTAGCCTTGAGGAATCATTTTATCTGGGTATTTTGATATAATAATATCGGCAGGCACTGTTTTAGACTCCTTATTATTTAGGGGCTTTCCCAAATCATAGGCAGAGCCTCATTTTCGCGCCGGTGTTGCGCACTTGTTTTTGAGAGGCATGACATGCAGTCGCATGTGAGAGGAGCTCTGATACTTAGAAAAGACTTTCTGAAGGCGTCATTTGGTATCGTATTCCCCTTTGGGCTTGGTTGGGTCTCAGCAAAGCAGATACCAGGGACTGTAAAGGGGTTAAAGTTAAAAACGGCTCCGGTTCCGTTATTTTAAGGGTTAAAGCTTCCAAATTTGGTGTGCAATACTTTTAAGGCTTTAAGACACTGTGGTGAAAATTGGGTGAATTTTGAACAATTCCTTCATGTTTTTTCGCAATTGCAGTAATAAAGTGTGTTCAGTTTAAAATTTAAAGTGACAGTAACGGTTTTATTTTAAAACGTTTTTTTGTACTTTGTTATCAAGTTTATGCCTGTTTAACATGTCTGAACTACCAGATAGACTGTGTTCTGAATGTGGGGAAGCCAGAATTCCTATTCATTTAAATAAATGTGATTTATGTGACAATGACAATGATGCCCAAGATGATTCCTCAAGTGAGGGGAGTAAGCATGGTACTGCATCATTCCCTCCTTCGTCTACACGAGTCTTGCCCACTCAGGAGGCCCCTAGTACATCTAGCGCGCCAATACTCCTTACTATGCAACAATTAACGGCTGTAATGGATAATTCTGTCAAAAACATTTTAGCCAAAATGAACACTTACCAGCGTAAGCGTGACTGCTCTGTTTTAGATACTGAAGAGCATGACGACGCTGATAATAATGGTTCTGAAGGGCCCCTAACCCAGTCTGATGGGGCCAGGGAGGTTTTGTCTGAGGGAGAAATTACTGATTCAGGGAACATTTCTCAACAAGCTGAACCTGATGTGATTACGTTTAAATTTAAGTTGGAACATCTCCGCATTCTGCTCAAGGAGGTATTATCCACTCTGGATGATTGTGACAAGTTGGTCATCCCAGAGAAACTATGTAAAATGGACAAGTTCCTAGAGGTCCCGGGACTCCCAGAAGCTTTTCCTATACCCAAGCGGGTGGCGGACATTGTTAATAAAGAATGGGAAAGGCCCGGTATTCCTTTCGTCCCTCCCCCCATATTTAAAAAATTGTTTCCTATGGTCGACCCCAGAAAGGACTTATGGCAGACAGTCCCCAAGGTCGAGGGAGCGGTTTCCACTTTAAACAAACGCACCACTATACCCATAGAGGATAGTTGTGCTTTCAAAGATCCTATGGATAAAAAATTAGAAGGTTTACTTAAGAAGATGTTTGTTCAGCAGGGTTACCTTCTACAACCTATTTCATGCATTGTCCCTGTAGCTACAGCCGCATGTTTCTGGTTCGATGAGCTGATAAAGGCGGTCGATAGTGATTCTCCCCCTTATGAGGAGATTATGGACAGAATCAATGCTCTCAAATTGGCTAATTCTTTCACCCTAGACGCCACTTTGCAATTGGCTAGGTTAGCGGCTAAGAATTCAGGGTTTGCTATTGTGGCGCGCAGAGCGCTTTGGTTGAAATCTTGGTCAGCTGATGCGTCTTCCAAGAACAAGCTACTTAACATTCCTTTCAAGGGGAAAACGCTGTTTGGCCCTGACTTGAAAGAGATTATCTCTGATATCACTGGGGGTAAGGGCCACGCCCTTCCTCAGGATCGGCCTTTCAAGGCAAAAAATAAACCTAATTTTCGTCCCTTTCGTAGAAACGGACCAGCCCAAAGTGCTACGTCCTCTAAGCAAGAGGGTAATACTTCTCAAGCCAAGCCAGCTTGGAGACCAATGCAAGGCTGGAACAAGGGAAAGCAGGCCAAGAAACCTGCCACTGCTACCAAGACAGCATGAAATGTTGGCCCCCGATCCGGGACCGGATCTGGTGGGGGGCAGACTCTCTCTCTTCGCTCAGGCTTGGGCAAGAGATGTTCTGGATCCTTGGGCGCTAGAAATAGTCTCCCAAGGTTATCTTCTGGAATTCAAGGGGCTTACCCCAAGGGGGAGGTTCCACAGGTCTCAGTTGTCTTCAGACCACATAAAAAGACAGGCATTCTTACATTGTGTAGAAGACCTGTTAAAAATGGGAGTGATTCATCCTGTTCCATTAAGAGAACAAGGGATGGGGTTCTACTCCAATCTGTTCATAGTTCCCAAAAAAGAGGGAACGTTCAGACCAATCTTAGATCTCAAGATCTTAAACAAGTTTCTCAAGGTTCCATCGTTCAAGATGGAAACCATTCGAACTATTCTTCCTTCCATCCAGGAAGGTCAATTCATGACCACGGTGGATTTAAAGGATGCGTATCTACATATTCCTATCCACAAGGAACATCATCGGTTCCTAAGGTTCGCATTCCTGGACAAGCATTACCAGTTCGTGGCGCTTCCTTTCGGATTAGCCACTGCTCCAAGGATTTTCACAAAGGTACTAGGGTCCCTTCTAGCTGTGCTAAGACCAAGGGGCATTGCTGTAGTACCTTACTTGGACGACATTCTGATTCAAGCGTCGTCCCTTCCTCAAGCAAAGGCTCACACGGACATTGTCCTGGCCTTTCTCAGATCTCACGGATGGAAAGTGAACGTGGAAAAGAGTTCTCTATCTCCATCAACAAGGGTTCCCTTCTTGGGAACAATAATAGACTCCTTAGAAATGAGGATTTTTCTGACAGAGGCCAGAAAAACGAAACTTCTAGACTCTTGTCGGATACTTCATTCCGTTCCTCTTCCTTCCATAGCGCAGTGCATGGAAGTGATCGGTTTGATGGTAGCGGCAATGGACATAGTTCCTTTTGCGCGCATTCATCTAAGACCATTACAACTGTGCATGCTCAGTCAGTGGAATGGGGACTATACAGACTTGTCTCCGAAGATACAAGTAAATCAGAGGACCAGAGACTCACTCCGTTGGTGGCTGTCCCTGGACAACCTGTCACAAGGGATGACATTCCGCAGACCGGAGTGGGTCATCGTCACGACCGACGCCAGTCTGATGGGCTGGGGCGCGGTCTGGGGATCCCTGAAAGCTCAGGGTCTTTGGTCTCGGGAAGAATCTCTTCTACCGATAAATATTCTGGAACTGAGAGCGATATTCAATGCTCTCAAGGCTTGGCCTCAGCTAGCGAGGGCCAAGTTCATACGGTTTCAATCAGACAACATGACAACTGTTGCGTACATCAACCATCAGGGGGGAACAAGGAGTTCCCTAGCGATGGAAGAAGTGACCAAAATCATTCTATGGGCGGAGTCTCACTCCTGCCACCTGTCTGCTATCCACATCCCAGGAGTGGAAAATTGGGAAGCGGATTTTCTGAGTCGTCAGACATTGCATCCGGGGGAGTGGGAACTCCATCCGGAAATCTTTGCCCAAGTCACTCAGCTGTGGGGCATTCCAGACATGGATCTGATGGCCTCTCGTCAGAACTTCAAAGTTCCTTGCTACGGGTCCAGATCCAGGGATCCCAAGGCGGCTCTAGTGGATGCACTAGTAGCACCTTGGACCTTCAAACTAGCTTATGTGTTCCCGCCGTTTCCTCTCATCCCCAGGCTGGTAGCCAGGATCAATCAGGAGAGGGCGTCGGTGATCTTGATAGCTCCTGCGTGGCCACGCAGGACTTGGTATGCAGATCTGGTGAATATGTCATCGGCTCCACCTTGGAAGCTACCTTTGAGACGAGACCTTCTTGTTCAGGGTCCGTTCGAACATCCGAATCTGGTTTCACTCCAGCTGACTGCTTGGAGATTGAACGCTTGATCTTATCGAAGCGAGGGTTCTCAGATTCTGTTATCGATACTCTTGTTCAGGCCAGAAAGCCTGTAACTAGAAAGATTTACCACAAAATTTGGAAAAAATATATCTGTTGGTGTGAATCTAAAGGATTCCCTTGGGACAAGGTTAAGATTCCTAAGATTCTATCCTTCCTTCAAGAAGGATTGGAAAAAGGATTATCTGCTAGTTCCCTGAAGGGACAGATTTCTGCCTTGTCTGTGTTACTTCACAAAAAGCTGGCAGCTGTGCCAGATGTTCAAGCCTTTGTTCAGGCTCTGGTTAGAATTAAGCCTGTTTACAAACCTTTGACTCCTCCTTGGAGTCTCAACTTAGTTCTTTCAGTTCTTCAGGGGGTTCCGTTTGAACCCTTACATTCCGTTGATATTAAGTTATTATCTTGGAAAGTTTTGTTTTTAGTTGCGATTTCTTCTGCTAGAAGAGTTTCAGAATTATCTGCTCTGCAGTGTTCTCCTCCTTATCTGGTGTTCCATGCAGATAAGGTGGTTTTACGTACTAATCCTGGTTTTCTTCCAAAAGTTGTTTCTAACAAAAACATTAACCAGGAGATTATCGTACCTTCTCTGTGTCCGAAACCAGTGTCAAAGAAGGAACGTTTGTTGCACAATCTGGATGTTGTTCGCGCTCTAAAATTCTATTTAGATGCTACAAAGGATTTTAGACAAACATCTTCCTTGTTTGTTGTTTATTCCGGTAAAAGGAGAGGTCAAAAAGCAACTTCTACCTCTCTCTCTTTTTGGATTAAAAGCATCATCAGATTGGCTTACGAGACTGCCGGACGGCAGCCTCCCGAAAGAATCACGGCTCATTCCACTAGGGCTGTGGCTTCCACATGGGCCTTCAAGAACGAGGCTTCTGTTGATCAGATATGTAGGGCAGCGACTTGGTCTTCACTGCACACTTTTACCAAATTTTACAAGTTTGATACTTTTGCTTCTTCTGAGGCTATTTTTGGGAGAAAGGTTTTGCAAGCCGTGGTGCCTTCCATTTAGGTGACCTGATTTGCTCCCTCCCTTCATCCGTGTCCTAAAGCTTTGGTATTGGTTCCCACAAGTAAGGATGACGCCGTGGACCGGACACACCTATGTTGGAGAAAACAGAATTTATGTTTACCTGATAAATTACTTTCTCCAACGGTGTGTCCGGTCCACGGCCCGCCCTGGTTTTTTTAATCAGGTCTGATAATTTATTTTCTTTAACTACAGTCACCACGGTACCATATGGTTTCTCCTATGCAAATATTCCTCCTTAACGTCGGTCGAATGACTGGGGTAGGCGGAGCCTAGGAGGGATCATGTGACCAGCTTTGCTGGGCTCTTTGCCATTTCCTGTTGGGGAAGAGAATATCCCACAAGTAAGGATGACGCCGTGGACCGGACACACCGTTGGAGAAAGTAATTTATCAGGTAAACATAAATTCTGTTTTTTTACATAGAGATGCTCAGGGGATATTTTCAGCTTTTTACAGTTATACTGCATCAGTTTCAAGTGATTTAGCAAGTGATTTAGCATATGTTCATAAGGACATTGAACATCTCAAGATATTAACCCTTTGGCTGCTAAGCTGGATTTGAGTTTTGTTTTTGTTTTTTGTTTTTTTACTTTTTTAAAATATATTTCTTTTTTTTACTTTTTTTCCCCCCAGATCCCCAAGACTTATACCGTTGGAAAGGTTAGGTGATTACCTTTCCAATTGTGTGTCTTGGGGTCTGTAGCTGCTTAGATGTCTGAGATACAGGCTTCTAAGCAGCATGCTCCCATTTCCCTTTATTGTCCATTGTTAATTTTAAATAAAGTTGCGTGGTGATGTAATTGCGTGAATCGTAAAGCCCCGGCAATGCCTCTTACTATTCAGGCCAAATCGCCTAGGTGGGAGCCCCCAAATTGCCCTCAAGGTGGGTGAGTGCTAGCGACGGCTCTGAGCAATTTGCGACGGCTATTAAACGGCTATTAAACAGGGAAGTGAAGACACAGCTATATTCCACACAGTTACTGGTTGCACGCTCTTGTTAGCCATTTATAACTATTCCTAATTTGCCTCAGCAGAAAAGGTAACAAAAGCTACTATATGGTGGCGCCCACTGCTTTATGGACATAAGAATGTTACTTATTTTGTAACATATTTTAAAACTAATATAATTTAAAAAAATAAATGTACAAATTATTCTCAGGCTAATATTTGCTTTGAATACAACATTCAAGCAATTATTTATTTAGTGGATAATGTCCCTTTAAGGGAACTGGCTGAATAAACTCTTACTCAGACCACCCTGTAAAAATGCAGAATAAAAAGAGTTCCAGAGATAATTCTTAGACTCACAGCTGGAAAGTAAAGCTTTCTAGACTTTGTGATAAATGCATCTTGCAACAGGCTTTCTTGCCTGAATAAAAACGTCTACTACTTGATCAGAAAAACCTCTCTGAGGTAAGATAAGGCATTCAATCATTATGCTGTCAAATTGAGAGATTAGATCTTGATAACAAGGGACCTTGTGAGAGAGTGAGAAGATCCTTCTGAGAGGAAGACACCAAGGCTGACTGGAAAACATTTGTATCAGATCTGCATTCCAAGTCCTGCATGCTGGAGCAATCAGAATCACAGAGGCCCTTTCCTGTTTTATCCTGGCTATTACCCTGAATAGTAAAGCAAAAGGAGGAAAATTCATCATAAATAGCCAGGGAATCACTAGTGCATCTATCAGTCGCTTGTGCCTCTTGAGATCTTGCACAATACCTGGGTAGTTTGTGATTCAAGTGAGAGGCCATGAGAGATCTATGTCTGGTCTGCCTCAAAGATTCACAATCTGGTCGATTTTGTCCTGGTTCATGGTCCATTTGCCAGGGTGAAGTTATTGACGACTGAGTTTCGACTGGAATGTAGATTGCTGAAATCATGCAATAATGCTGTTCTGTCGAAGTCAGAAGGTGGGCTACCTCTTTCGTTTCTAAGGTGCTTTGATTACCGCCTTGGTGATTTTATGTAAACCAATGCTGTGACATTTTTCTTAGGTTTGTCAGACTCTTTTCTTAACAAGGACCAATTTTGGAGAGCTCTGAAGATTGTATGGCGTTCCAAGATGCTGATTAAGAACCTTGTCTTCTGAGGAGACTTAACTCCCTGAGTTTTCAGAGTATACTAGACTTGCCACAAGCTTACAGACTGGTGTCCGTGGTAATTACCACCCAAGTTGGACAAATAAGAGGCCCCCTGAACCAGAGATTGGTGAGTTTGCCACCAGATTACATATTGTCTTGTATAGAAGTCTAAAGAGATGTTCTGAGAAAGGTTGTTGTAATTTCCATTCTATTGTTGCAGCATTCATAGCTGCAAAGGACGTAAATGGAATCTGAAAACATTTACAGCATCTGACGCTGCAACCACGAGACCAACCACTTCCATGCATTGAAGCACTATATGAAGATGAGATTGTTGGAGAAGGGCACAAGCCTTCTACAATTTGAGTCTGTATTATTTTGTGTAAAAGTATAATGGATACAGAATCTATTATAAAACTCAGGAAGGAAACCCTGGTATGAGCAAATAGAGAGTGCTTTGGCTGGTTTTATTTTTTAACTTTGGATACAAAGGAACTGAATAACTTTGTGCCATGTTTGGATAAGTAGACTGTACCAGAATGTTGTCCAGGTAAGGAGCTACTGTAATTCCCTGAGCTCTCTCTAACAACAAAAGAAATCCAAGAACCTTTGTGAAGATTCTTGGTGCTGTTGCCAGACCAAAAGGGAGCACCACAAATTGGTAATGCCTTTTTATAAAGGCAAATTTTAGGAATTTTTTATGATCCCTGTGGATAGAGATATGTAAATAAGCATCTTTTTATAAGTCTATGGTAGACATAAATTGATCCTCCTGCACTAAATGAATTATAGTGTGTGTTGTCACCATATTACAAGTTGGAACATTAAAGCCCATTTTGAATCTCAAAACTCTGAGCAAAGTTCTTAAAGTCCATTCTTTCTTTGGTACAAATGAAGAGGTTCCTCTAAGGGGACTTGAGTAATCACTCACATAGCTTCTAAGTCAGTTACACATGCCATGAAAGCTCTGGCCTTTTAAAGGATGTTTGGGGATATGAGAGAGTAGGACTCTTCCTTGAGGAGGGTGAGACCGAAAGCTAATGCGGTACCTGGGAAATTATGCTCAGTACTCAAAGATCTTGAAGAGATGTTTCTCCTGTTAAGTGTAGTCAGTCCACGGGTCATCATTACTTATGGGATATTAACTCCTCCCCAACAGGAAGTGCAAGAGGATCACCCAAGCAGAGCTGCTATATAGCTCCTCCCCTCTACGTCACACCCAGTCATTCTCTTGCACCCAACTAATAGATAGGATGTGTGAGAGGACTGATCTTACCCATGATCCAAAAGGGTCAGTACATGACCACAGTGGATTTAAAGGATGCCTACCTTCACATACCGATTCACAAAGATCATTACCGGTATCTAAGGTTTGCCTTCCTAGACAGGCATTACCAGTTTGTAGCTCTTCCATTCGGGTTGGCTACGGCTCCAAGAATCTTCACAAAGGTTCTGGGCTCTCTTCTGGCGGTACTAAGACCGCGAGGAATTTCGGTGGCTCCGTACCTAGACGACATTCTGATACAAGCGTCAAGCTTTCAAACTGCCAAGTCTCATACAGAGTTAGTACTGGCATTTCTAAGGTCGCATGGGTGGAAGGTGAACGAAGAGAAGAGTTCTCTCTTACCACTCACAAGAGTTCCCTTCTTGGGGACTCTTATAGATTCTGTAGAAATGAAGATTTACCTGACAGAAGACAGGTTAACAAAGCTTCAAAATGCTTGCCGTGTCCTTCATTCCATTCAACACCCGTCAGTGGCTCAATGCATGGAGGTAATCGGCTTAATGGTAGCGGCAATGGACATAGTACCCTTTGCACGCCTGCATCTCAGACCGCTGCAATTGTGCATGCTAAGTCAGTGGAATGGGGATTACTCAGATTTGTCCCCTACTCTGAATCTGGATCAAGAGACCAGAAATTCTCTTCTATGGTGGCTTTCTCGGCCACATCTGTCCAGGGGGATGCCCTTCAGCAGGCCAGACTGGACAATTGTAACAACAGACGCCAGCCTACTAGGTTGGGGCGCTGTCTGGAATTCCCTGAAGGCTCAGGGATCATGGACTCAGGAGGAGAGTCTCCTTCCAATAAACATTCTGGGATTGAGAGCAGTTCTCAATGCCCTTCTGGCTTGGCCTCAGTTAACAACTCGGAGGTTCATCAGGTTTCAGTCGGACAACATCACGACTGTAGCTTACATCAACCATCAAGGAGGGACAAGAAGCTCCCTAGCGATAATGGAAGTATCAAAGATAATTCGCTGGGCAGAGTCTCACTCTTGCCACCTGTCAGCGATCCACATTCCGGGAGTGGAGAACTGGGAGGCGGATTTCCTAAGTCGTCAGACTTTTCATCCGGGGGAGTGGGAGCTTCATCCGGAGGTCTTTGCCCAAATACTTCGACGTTGGGGCAAACCAGATATAGATCTCATGGCGTCTCGCCAGAACGCCAAGCTTCCTTGTTACGGGTCCAGGTCCAGGGACCCGGGAGCGGTCCTGATAGATGCTTTGACAGCACCTTGGACCTTCGGGATGGCTTATGTGTTTCCACCCTTCCCGATGCTTCCTCGATTGATTGCCAGGATCAAACAGGAGAGAGCATCGGTGATTCTAATAGCGCCTGCGTGGCCACGCAGGACCTGGTATGCAGATCTAGTGGACATGTCATCCTGTCCACCTTGGTCTCTGCCTCTGAGACAGGACCTTCTGATTCAGGGTCCTTTCCAACATCAAAATCTAATTTCTCTGAAGCTGACTGCTTGGAAATTGAACGCTTGATTTTATCAAAGCGTGGATTTTCGGAGTCAGTAATTGATACCTTAATACAGGCTAGGAAACCTGTTACCAGAAAGATTTACCATAAAATATGGCGTAAATACTTACATTGGTGCGAATCCAAGAGTTACTCATGGAGTAAGGTTAGGATTCCTAGGATATTGTCTTTTCTACAAGAAGGTTTAGAAAAGGGTTTATCTGCTAGTTCCTTAAAGGGACAGATCTCAGCTCTGTCCATTCTTTTACACAAACGTCTGTCAGAAGTTCCAGACGTTCAGGCTTTTTGTCAGGCTTTGGCCACAATTAAGCCTGTGTTTAAAACTGTTGCTCCACCATGGAGCTTAAATTTAGTTCTTAACGTTTTACAGGGTGTTCCGTTTGAACCCCTTCATTCCATTGATATCAAATTGTTATCTTGGAAAGTTCTGTTTTTAATGGCTATTTCCTCGGCTCGAAGAGTCTCTGAGTTATCGGCCTTACATTGTGATTCTCCTTATCTGATTTTTCATTCAGACAAGGTAGTTCTGCGTACTAAACCTGGGTTCTTACCTAAGGTAGTCACTAATAGGAATATCAATCAAGAGATTGTTTCATTGTGTCCTAACCCTTCTTCAAAGAAGGAACGACTTCTACACAATCTGGATGTAGTCCGTGCCCTGAAATTTTATTTACAGGCAACTAAAGATTTTCGCCAAACTTCTTCCCTGTTTGTCGTTTATTCTGGACAGAGGAGAGGTCAAAAAGCTTCTGCTACCTCTCTGGCTTCGTAGCATAATACGTTTAGCCTATGAGACTGCTGGACAGCAGCCTCCTGAAAGAATTACAGCTCATTCTACTAGAGCTGTGGCTTCCACTTGGGCCTTTAAGAATGAGGCCTCTGTTGAACAGATTTGCAAGGCTGCAACTTGGTCTTCTCTTCATACTTTTTCCAAATTTTCCAAATTTGACACTTTTGCTTCTTCGGAGGCTGTTTTTGGGAGAAAGGTTCTTCAGGCAGTGGTTCCTTCCGTATAAAGATCCTGCCTGTCCCTCCCGTCATCCGTGTACTTTAGCTTTGGTATTGGTATCCCATAAGTAATGATGACCCGTGGACTGACTACACTTAACAGGAGAAAACATAATTTATGCTTACCTGATAAATTCCTTTCTCCTGTAGTGTAGTCAGTCCACGGCCCGCCCTGTTTTTTATGGCAGGTCTAAATTTTAAATTATACTCCAGTCACCACTGCACCCTATAGTTTCTCCTTTCTCGTTTGGTTCTCGGTCGAATGACTGGGTGTGACGTAGAGGGGAGGAGCTATATAGCAGCTCTGCTTGGGTGATCCTTTTGCACTTCCTGTTGGGGAGGAGTTAATATCCCATAAGTAATGATGACCCGTGGACTGACTACACTACAGGAGAAAGGAATTTATCAGGTAAGCATAAATTATGTTTTTTCCTGAGAAAGGTTGTCTGCCCCCCCCCCCCACCACCAGAATTGAGCCTCAATTGTGACTGCACCTTCATTCATATTTGGAGGTAGGGGCAAGCTCTTTGGCCTGTTTTGACTTAAACCAAGAGAAGCCAGGCTGTTCACCTTAGCTGCAGAAGAATGCTTCCAGTAAACAGGTGCATTGGAAACAGTGCCAAGGATTTGTAAAGAGCAGCAAACTGTAGACCAGGGGATTGGCAGGCATGCTTCCAGTAAACAGGCCCATTCGAAACAGTGCCAAGGATCTGTAAACCGCAGCAAATTTAGACCAGGAGATTGGCAGGCATGCTTCCAGTAAACAGGCCCATTCGAAACAGTGCCAAGGATCTGTAAAGAGTAGCAAACTGTAGACCAGGGGATTGGCAGTCGTGCCCACATTTCACTTGGGAGACTGGTGGCATCTTCACACTGGGAGAATATTTTCATTGTCTAGCTGAAAACTCCTGTCCACTCCTCTGTCCTGTTAATGTTTTGTGAGAAGGGTAATGGCTCTCAGATTTATTAGAGAATCCCTATTTAAGCAATGTGAAGATCAGCACTTTAAATTTTTTTTTACCTACAGCAAGGAGTGATGGTGAAACTTAAAGGGACACTAAACACATGCTTAAAATCCTTAAATCTTGCTCCTTCTAATCAATCAAAATCAAGTTAGCATGAATGTCTATGCCCACTTGTCATATTACCCCAAATTGTTAAAAAAAAAAAAAAGTGTTTTCAATAACAATGGTATACCTGTGCTCTATGGGTGTATGCATGCCGCCATATTGTGACGTGCGTTACACACAGGTACACGCACCAGGATTCGCGCACACATACGTCCGGCGGTGACATGATGATGGCTGGTGTAGTCTGAAGGGGAGCAAACGATACGAACAAGACAGGACAGAGAGATCACACAGAGCAGTTGTAATCGGCTAAGCCGACGGTGCCTGAAAGGCCGGAGCCGGGACAAGGTTGAAAAAGAAGACGTGAACCACGCCTCCTGGTCAACAAAATTAATGTCACTCCACACACTAATGTCACTCCACAAGCCGGCAGTGTTAGCGGGCTTGTGGAGTGACATTAGTGTGTGGAGTGACATTAATTTTGTTGACCAGGAGGCATGGTTCACGTCTTCCTTTTCCATCTTGTCCCGGCTCTGGCCTTTCAGGCACCATCGGCTTAGCCGATTACAACTGCTCTGTGTGATCTCTCTGTCCTGTCTTGTTCGTATCGTTTGCTCCCCTTCAGACTACACCAGCCATCATCATGTCACCGCCGGACGTATGTGTGCGCGAATCCTGGGAGTCAAGGTGAGCTCGGGCACTGAATGGGGACTTGTACATTGCAGTGAGCTCCTGGCTAACATTTACACCAGGGTCACCAGGGTTAATCCAGTGTGTACAGATATACAGGGCAGTAGGATCCGGTGTAATTAATCCCTGTGTGGCCTTTTTCTCGCATGAGACAGTCCGCTCCCCTACCCCCTGATTTACAGTTCTGGCTTTCACAATCCTTATCACGTTACAATATATAGAATCGCTGTAGCATCATGCTATATGTTATTTACTTTCCCATGGTACTAAATACACACCGGTATAAATAGCTTTAATATAGATATGTTTTGTATAGTGCTACACTCTTCATGACGCCGTGCATTTACTAACTTATGTATTGCTGTGTTGTCAGATTTTAAACATTATCTCCACAAACAATGCAGCACACGCTCTGCAAGAATCGCATGTGCTGCTGTTGTATGCATCACAGCAGTGAGCGTGTGCTGCAGATGTGATTCCTTCTAAGTAAGCAGCAAATACATAATAGAACACTATGCGTGCGTGTCATGTGACTGGTGAACCTGTGTGTAACGCACGTCACAATATGGCGGCATGCATACACCCATAGAGCACACAGAAGCACAGGTATACCATTGTTATTGAAAACACTTTTTTTGAACAATTTGGGGTAAGATGACAAGTGGGCATAGACATTCATGCTAACTTGATTTTGATTGATTAGAAGGAGCAAGATTTAAGGATTTTAGCAGGCAGGTGTTAAGTGTCCCTTTAAGTTTCACCATCACTCCTTGCTGTAGGTAAAAAAATTGACCGAGGGATAAGGGGAAAGTGGAGGGGGATTAAAGCCTTCTTGTGTTGGGTGTTTTACTGCCTCCTATTAGTCTTGACTTTAATCCCACATGTGATGGCACATGGACTTTCATAATTTTATAAAAGAAAAGAGAAACACCAGCAAACTAATTAATATTGGAAGGAGAACTAATGGATGGATAAATCAAAATTGTAATGTTCGATTTTTACACTTATTTTACTTTATAGTTGCATTTGAACGTTTTCTGGACGCTCAGATCTCTGTTATGTATGTACAATCCTACAGATGCACTTATATGAGCATTTATCATTTTTTACAACTTAATAAAAACGTAATCACAAAAAAGTATTCTAAAACGTTTTCCTGGTAACTGTGGTAACTTCATATCTCTAGCATCACTGTGTACCTAGAAGCAACTTCATTGTTTTTATAGTATGCGTAGAATTCGGTAGCCAAGCTATTGTGATACAAATATACAGCAACCCCCAGCAATTCTATGTAGTAAATATATACATGCATTTTACTATAAATATTTTAAAGGTAGTATTTTTCCTATTAAATACCTTTTTAACCTGCCATTTCTGTCAACTTTGCAGCGTACCTGGCTCTCATGGAAGTAAATACTTTTATTAGGTAATCTTCTGTAGTACCTCCTAAAATTTGGAGTTACCAGAGAGGTTAGATAATGGGGGTTATTTTGCCTAGAAAAATGAACTGTAGTTTTAAACTTCCAAAATAAAAAAATGTGGTTACACCTATACAGAATTATCTAAAATAGAGTGCGGGCCAATTTCCTGTGTCCCTAGCTTCTTAAAGGGATACTAAACCCATTTTTGTTTCTTTCATGATTCAGATAGAGCAATGCAATATTAAACAACTTTATAATTTACTCCTATTATCATTTAGCCACCAATAAGCAAGCGTAAACCAGGTTCTGAACCAAAAATGAACCGGCTCCTAAGCTCACATTCCTGCTTTTTAAATAAAGATAGCAAGAAAATGAAGAAAAAATAATAATAGGAGAAAATTAGAAAGTTGTTTAAAATCGTATGCTGTATCTGAATCATTAAAGAAAATTTTTGGGTTTAGTATCCCTTTAACTTCTGCACAAAATGTTTTATCATGGAATGCAAACTACAAGCTGAAGATTGTATTAAAGGCTAAGACATTTGATTAAAAAAATGTGTAAAATGTAACTCTGGTTTTCCGAAAAATTGTTTTGAAACTATGAATGTAACTTCAAATTTGCAGGTGCGCCAGGCAGCAGAGGAAGGAAACTGCTACTTTGGTACCATTGACACCTGGCTGCTGTATAAACTTACCAACGGTAAGTGCTTCCTACACCTGTCACTTGGGTTATATACAGCATTGTGGTTATTACTGGCTAACAGAAATCCAGGTCTCAGGATGAATGTGGTTATGCTACTACCTTTTATTTCCAGACAGCTGTGCTATTGTAGTTTATGAAAACTATTTATTTAACACACCAAGTAGGTATTTTTGGATAATGTATTTTTTCCTTTAGGCTCAATTTATGCAACAGATTACTCAAATGCGAGTGGAACAGCAATATTTGATCCTTATCTGGTAAGTAGAAGCCAAATGTGTGTTCTGGTTTACAGATGTCTTTAGTTTTTATCTGGCCCTCACTGGCTATATGTGTATATACTGAAGCTCCTTAACTTGCCCTACACACGTTATTTCCAAATCTGTGCTCCGAGGACACCAAGACCTCTATTTAAAAAGACACACTGAGTTTTTCCCAAGCAGATTTGCTTTAAAGGGGCATGAAACCCACATTTTTTCTTTCATGATTTAGAAAGAACATGCAATTTCAAACAACTTTCCAATTTACTTCTATTTAACTAATTTGCTTCATTCACTTGATATCCTTTGCTGAAAAGATAGGCTACGTAGCTGCTGATTGGTGGCTGCACATAGATGCCTGGTGTGATTGACTTACCAATGTGCATTACCATTTCTTCAACAAAGGATCTAAAGAATGAAGCAAATTATATAATAGAAGTAAATTGGAATGTTGTTTAAAATTGTATTCTCTATATGAATCATGAAATAATTTTTCAGGGTAATCCGCATGCTATTTTGATGCATATTCAAAAAGAAATGCAAAGAAAATACAGTGACAATATTCGCACGAATGGCAGTGAGTTTTCAAACATTGCTTAAAGTTATGGTGTTTTCTGGGGGTTTCTTTCGCAGTGTTTTTATAAGTTTGTGTTTTTCTCATATTACAGATGTGCTGGAGCTCCTTCCTTTGTTCCATGCTGTCCATTCCTATGTCTATATTTCCTCCTGTAAAAGACACAAGGTAAGGCCAGCATCTACGTGTGTTGTTAAAACATTAAAGACTTTGTAGTTGGGGCGAAAACCCTTTTATATAGCTACAACCGCAGTCCACTATCCAACTATATATGAGTGCATTTTCGTGGACTAATGCTGTTTAACAGCATGAAGCACCTCCGTTTTTACATATTTTCTTGGTGTCCTTTTTGGTGCACGCTTAAATCTCTTTAGTAGTTATGGAGGATGGTGTGGGGATTCTGTGACAACTACAACCAATATGATATATGTAAATACCAGTTATGTGTCTACATTACTGATGATTTATTTTTCCAATTCCAGATATGTTATATATCTATATAGTCATTTGTGGCTCGATCCTGGGATCACTTTTTGACATGCATGTTTGACTCTATACACTATCTCATTACATATGTTTGGCATCTTTTATTATAATGTTTTTATTTGTGTTCTTTCACATTTATTGGAAGTCCCCCCCCCCCCTTTTTCTTTCTTTGAAATTGTTTTTTCATTTATAGCTTCCTGATTGACTATCAATAACCCCCAGACATAATCTGGAAGAAATGTATTACAGGTGATCATGTTCTAAAATACAGTAATTTCAGTTAATTTGATTATAAGAAAACTTTTTATTTTGAAATCAATACCTTCTTCCATATTAATTTACCAGATTTAGCTAAGGCCAAAAACCTATATCATATAATTTTCTTGGCTTATCCTAGTAGCACTCACTGACAAAAGGTAGCCATTTTAAGAGTAGGCTGGGCAGAAACACAAAGTCTGAAACTTAAATTTCTTTGAAACATTTCTCTTTTGTTGACATGTTCATTGACTGCTAAGATATAAAACGTGCAAAACGAAAATTCTCTAATGTACTAGAACACTTTAATTATTGCACTGGTTCTTGCATATAACTGTGTTTAAACCCAGCAAATGTCATACATACATAGTTAAAGTTGGCCCTAGAGCAGCAGTGCGCTAATGGAACCTAGCTGAATGCCTGTAGTGAGCCAATGACTAGAGGCATTTTTTTAGTAGCCAACATTCATCAGCTAGCTCTCTGTTTTTCCTAAGCATCCTTGCGTATGCTTTCTATTAAAAGATAACTGGAAAACAGTACATTTGATAACTGAAGTAAGCAGATTTTTTTTTGCATGCTCTGACAGTAAAGTCAAAATTAAACTTTTGTGATAGATACAGCATGGAATTTTAAACAACTTTCCAATTTACCTCTATTATCAATTTTGCTTTGTTCTCTTGGTATGCTTTGTTAGAGTAATCCTAGGTGAGCTCAAGAGCGTGCACGTCTTTAGCCATCTGGCAGCAGTGTTTGCAACAATATATATAGCAATGTTGTAAATACATGTAAACACTGCTGCCATAGAGTGCTAAAGACACATGCATACTCCTAAGCTCTAAGATTTCTCTAAACATTGTTGCAAACACTGCTGCCAGATGGTTAAAGAAACCTGCGGGCTCCTGAGCTCACCTGGGATTACTCTTTAACAAAAGATACCAAGAGGATTAAGTAAAATTGATAATAGAAGTAAATTGGAAAGTTGTTTTAAAATTACATGCCCTATCCAATACATTAAAGTTTAATTTTGACCTTACTGTCTATTATTTTTTTTTTAATTATTTTTTTTTATGTGACTGCATTCAATATTGTTCTGAACTCTCTTATATTTCCATCTAAAGGGGAGGAGAGTCCACGGCTTCATTCATTACTATTGGGAATTAAGAACCTGGCCACCAGGAAGAGGCAAAGACACCCCAGCCAAAGGCTTAAATACCTCCCCCACTTCCCTCATCCCCCAGTCATTCTTTGCCTTTCGTCACAGGAGGATGGCAGAGGAGTTTTCGGAGTAGTCTCTGATGGAGGGTAGTACTCTTCGCAATGGGACTGGAGTTTTAAGTAGTCCTGTCAGCCTCTCAGTGAGAGCCTGGGCAAAAGATAGAGTCCGGAGATGCAGGGAGAGTCTTTCTGCCAAACCATCCCGACTCATATTAACAGCTCCATAAGCAATCGGCGTTGACGAGTTTTGCTGCCTGCTTTCTACACTCAAGTCCATGTCAGGAGCGAGGCTACTATCCTGTCACACTTGAAGGGCCATGTTCCTGTTCCACGGTGTAGATTCTGGTAAGATCGTTTCATTTTTTTATTAAGTATAACATAGAAGACAGGGTCACAGTGTGGCGCCTTTTATCTTTACAGAATCAAGGGTTAATATTCCTGGAAGGGGGATTATTGAACAGGGGGGGGTTATACATGATATTGTTTATTGTGTCATTGCTGCGTTATTTGCGAGATGAGGCTCTGGCAATGTGTGGAACTTTCAGGTTACTTGTGAGAATCTTGCGCAGCCATTTTTGGCACGTTTTTCTCTAGTGCAGGGACAGTCCTGCCAGCCATTCCATGTGACTGGGTGTGTCTATCCTTCTCTGTTGATCTGTGGCGCAGGAGACGTAGCGGTTTCTGTAGTCCGGTTCCTAGGAGGTGGTGAGTTCCCCCGGCCATTGATGGGTTAAAGGTGCCTTTTTGTACTTTAAATTAGTCTACCCAAAAGCGCATGTGATAGAGGACTCTGACGCGTTAGAGGGCTCTCCCTCCTTAACAAAGTCTCATTCTTGTGTTTATTTTGAGGAGGTTCTGGTAGATCAGCCTGCTCAACTATGTTCCACATGCCTTGATAAAGTTACAACATCTAAATGTAAACGGATGTCTAGTACTACTGAGCCGTCCACCTCTGAGGATTCTTCGTCCCGGGAGGTGCGTTTCCTACATTCATCTCCGATTGTACATGCAGCGCCCTGGGGTCCAACCGTTACTCCTGTGTGAAATGGTTGAGGGGGAAACATCCATCAACGAGATACAGGAGAAGATTAAGGCGCTGAAGGTTGCCAATTCTTTAATCTGTGATGCAAATTATTTGCCTGAATGCTAAGGTGTCAGGTTTTTCTGTTTTAGCGTGCAGGGCTCTGTGGCTAAAATCTTGGTCTGCGGACATGACCTCTAAATCGAGGCTGTTGTCCCTGCCTTTTCAAGGGAAGATCCTGTTCGGTCCAGGATTGGATTCGATCATATGCACGGTTATGGGAGGCAAGGGAGCTTTCCTACCGCAGGATAAGAAGGCTAAGCCTAAGGGATCTACTTTTCGTCCCTTTCGTGCGGTCAAGGCCCAGCGCCAGCAACCCACCGCGAAAGCGGACCAGTCCAAGGGATCTTGGAAGCCGTCTCAATCTTGGAACAAGTCTAAGCATAGCAAGAAGCCCGCAGATACGAAATCGGCATGAAGGGGAGGCCCCTGACCGGTCTCCGGATCACGTAGGGGGCAGATTATCTCTATTCTCAGAAGCATGGTTGCAGGACGTTCAGGACCCTTGGGTTCTAGAAGTTGTCTCCCAGGGTTACGGGTTCAGGTCCCATCCGCCCGAGGTCAGATTCCTCCTGTCAAACCTGTCTTTGAGACCAGAGAAGAGAGAGGCCTTTCTAGAATGTGTGAGAGATCTCGCCTCTCTCTGGGTTATCGTACTAGTATCCCTAGCAGAAAGGGGTCTATGGTACTATTCCAACCTTTTTTGTGGTCCCAAAGAAGGAGGGCACGTTCCGCCCAATTCTGGACCTCAAGTGTTTAAACAAGTTTCTGAGTGTTCCATCGTTCAAAATGGAAACGATGAGATCTATTCTGCCCCTAGTTCAAGAGTGACAGTTCATGACGACTGTAGACTTACCTTCATGTGCCAATTCACAGGGACCACTTCAGGTTCCTACGATTTGTATTTCTGGATCAACACTTCCAGTTTGTGGCCCTTCCTTTTGGTCTGGCGACGGCCCTGAGAATCTTCATGAAGGTTCTGGGGGCGCTGCTGGCCAGATCCAGGGGCATTGCGGTGGCACCTTACCTGAATGACATCCTAGTTCAGGCGCCGTCGCTCAGCCTCGCAGAGGATCATTCAAGGGCTCTTCTTCTGCTCCAATCTCACGGTTGGAAGATCAACTCAGGAAAAAGTTCCCTGGTTTCCAGCAACAGGGTGGAGTTCCTGGGCACGTTAATAGACTTTATATCCATGAAGATATTTCTCACAGATCAGTGGCGCAGGAAGCTTGTGTCCACCTGTCTTGCCTTTCAGTCCTACACAAGCCCATCGGTGGCTCAATGTATGGAGGTGATAGGTCTCATGGTGTCAAGCATAGATGTCATCCCATTCGCCAGGTTCCATCTCAGACCTCTTCAATTGTGCATGTTGAGACATTGGAACAGCGATCATTCAGATCTGTCACAGCAGATAACCATGGATGCTCGGACTCGGAACTCCCTCTCTTGGTGGATTCGTCCGGAGCAACTGTCCATGGGGACATCCTTCTTGAGACCGTCCTGGGATATTGTGACCAGTGTTCCCTCTAAGGCCAGTTTTGTGTGAGGCCCAGCAGTGAAACAGTTAATAAGAGAACCATACCTTTCAGTCTGCATTGTGAAATGTTTGCTAATTGCAGGGTGTGGTTATTTGATTAACTGTTTCACTGCTAGGTCGCACACAAAACTGGTCTTACAGGGAACAGTGATTGTGACCATGGACTCCAGTCTGGCAGGATGGGGAGCTGTTTGGGGTGCCAGGATGGCACAAGGAAAGTGTTCCAGGGAGGAGTTTCTCCTTCCGATCAACAACCTAGAATTTCGAGCAATTTACAATTCTTTGAGTACATGACCTTCTCTGGGGTCGGTCAGTTTCATCAGATTCCAGACCGACAACGTTACCTCGTGGCTTACTTCAACCATTAAAGGGGTATGAAGAGCTTCCTCGCGATGTGGGAGGTGTCCCGCGACTGCTCGCTCTCAGCGATTCACATTCCAGGTGTGGACAACTGAGAAGCGGATTTTCTCAGCAGACAATCCTTCCATCTGGGAGAATGGTCTCTTCACTCCGAGGTGTTTGCTGAGATTTGTCACAGATGGGGAACGCCGAAGATAGATCTCATGGCGTGCAGACTCAATTGCATGCTACCTCGATACGGGTCGAGGTCCAGGGATCCCCAGGCAGAGCTGATAGATGCCTTAGTGGTTCCTTGGGGATTCAGCATAGCTTACATTTTTCTACCGTTATCACTTCTCCCTCGCGTAGTGGCAGGCATCAAACAGGAGCAGGCCCCGGCCATTCTAACATAGTAACATAGTAGATGAGGTTGAAAAAAGACCGAAGTCCATCGAGTTCAACCTATACAAATCTAAAATATTCTGATTGCTCCTTCGTGGCCGCGGTGGATGTGGTTTGCGGATCTGGTGGGGATGTCATCCTCTCCGCCGTGGAGGTTACCCTGTCACAGGGATCTGCTATCACAGGGCCCCTTTCAACATCGAAATCTAGATTCTCTGAGACTGACTGCGTGGAGATTTAACGCTTAGTCTTGGCCAAGAGAGGCTTTTCTGAAAGATCTACAATAAGGTGTGGAGAACTTACTTGTCCTGGTGTGAGAAGCATGGATATCCTTCGCATAAGGTGAAGGTATCGAGGATTCTGTCCTTTCTCCAAAATGGTTTGGAGAAGGGTCTTGCCGCTAGTTCCTTAAATGGACAGATCAGTGTTGTTGCATGGCAGACTTGCTGAGCTCCCTGACATCCAGTCTTTTGATCAGGCTCTGTCTAGAATCAGGCCTGTCTTTAGACAGTCGGCTCCGCCTTGGAGATTAAACTTAGTCCTTAAGGTTTTGCAGAGGGTTCCGTTTGAACCTATGCATTCCATAGACATTTAAGATTCTATCCTGGAAGGTTCTCTTCCTGTTGGCTATTGCATCGGCACGCAGAGTGTCTGAACTAGCTGCCTTGCATTGTGATCCTCCTTATGTGGTGTTTCATGCAGAGGATTTCAGACAGCCTACATCTCTTTTTGTGATGTATTCTGGGAAGCGCAAGAGGCAAAGGGCCTCTGCTACTTCTTTGTATTTTTGGTTGAGGGGCTTATAAGACAGTGGGACATAAGCCTCCTCAGAGGATCACAGCTTATTCAGCTAGAGCTGTGGCTTCGTCTTGGGCCTTCAAGAATGATGCCTCTATGGAGCAAAATTGTAAGGCGGCCTGGTCCTCCTTACACACTTTTACAAAGTTTTACAAATTTGATGTTTTTGCTTCTGCGGAAGCTGTTTTTGGGAGACAGGTTTTGCAGGCTGTAGTGCCCTCAGATTAGGGTCCGCCTTTTATCCTCCCGGTTTCATTCAGTGTCCTCTAGAGCTTGGGTATATGTTCCCAATAGTAATGAATAAAGCCGTGGACTCTCCTCCCCTTTAGATGGAAAACATAAATTATGCTTACCTGATAATTTCATTTCCATCGAGGGCAGGAGAGTCCATGGCTCCCGCCCGTATCTTAGTTAGGCGGACCTAAATTTAATCATCTTCTGGCACCTTTTTATACTGATATTTCTCCTACTGTTCCTGGTTCCCTCAGCAGAATGACTGGGGGATGAGGGAAGTGGGGGAGGCATTTAAGCCTCCTCCTGGTGGCCAGGTTCTTAATTCCCAATAGTAATGAATGAATGAAGCCGTGGACTCCTCCCCTCGATGGAACTGAAATTATCAGGTAAGCATAATTTGTTTTTCACTACTGCCCACTGACTTTTTATTTGTATTCACCACTTAGCTGCGGTGTACACACAACTGCTGTATTTCACAGCGCATTTTGATGTAGCTATTGCCATCTGTCAAGCAGGTGGTGCACCACGAGCCAATCAAAAATTGAGCCATCCTCTTCATGACAATTGAGCTGTTGCTTAGACAACCAAAACATCCTGCTGTATCTGCAGTGCTGATTATATTTTATGGATGAAAATGCTTGGAATGCGTTATCACCTTATTTGTTACAACTGTTTTTCAATAGCCAAACTCCAACCACTACTTGCCATATTTAGAGGAGCCAATCCTGTCTTGTTACTTGAGTAGACAAAGATAACCACTGTAGTCAAATTTTCCATTGTGTTGCAGTTATCTAAGCATCTCTGTTGAAATAAGTTATGAACAGATATGTGTCAGGGAAAACCTTGTGAAGCCTGTCATGCGCTTTGTCAGTTCTCAGAATTAGAAAATGCTCAATTTTCAGACTTAAATTACAGAAAGCAAAATAACTAATAGGCTTTTTAGATGCACACATTGAGGCACCAGCTACTACTGAAAATACGCAAGCCTTCATTGAATATGAGGCTGTGATTGGCTGATGCATGTCACATGATACAGGGGACTGGCACATTGAAGTAAATTTTGGAATTTGTCAGAAAAAAATCTACTGCTCATTTAAAATTCAGAGTAAGTACTATGGCATTGTCTTCTTACAATGCACTTGTTTATGCAATTCTAGTGTATTTAATGGTCCTTTTTTTAAAGGACATACGTGCAAAAAGTAAATGCTCTATTCTATTGGAGCATTTTATTATTGCACCATGACTTGCAAATAACTGCGTTCAAGCAAAGAAAGCTCCAGAGCAGCAAAACAATGCTGGGAGCTAGTTGAACACTTCTGGTGAGACAATGATGAGGCATATGTATATAGAAGCCAATCACCAGCTAGCACCCAGTAGTAGATTGCTCCTCCTTAGCCTACCTAGATATGCTTTTCAACAAAGGATATCAAGAGAATGAAGTAAAATTAAGTCTGAGCCATGAAAGTTTAATTTTGAGTTTTCTATCCCTTTAAGCTGCTACTTTTTTTTTTTTACTTTTTTTTATTGTCACCACAGAAAACACAATTACATCCAGAACAGGTAACATTTAACATGATTTACATGACAAACAAGCCAAACTATTCTCTCATTCTTGATTCGTATTTATCAGAACTGCCATTTCGAAAATCTTGCTCTAGTCCTTTTGAGAAGAAGAATCCATAACTGAAATAGAATTAAGTTGTTCTCTTCCTGTCTCTCTTCTGTTATCTCTCCCTGTTTTTTTTAATATCCCTTGACTATTCCAACTCTCATTCTCCCCGCAATTGTGCATTAAGCATGTACTATGTGTTTTTAAAGGGTGAAATGATTATCCTACGGTTACTTCTGGGTAAAGTGTGAATAAATGGTTCCCATTTCGTCATGAATGATTTAACTCTTCTCAATATGTCTCCCATGCCATCCAATTGCTCAATAAATAGCTGTTTGAGCATTGCTTGCTTTAACTGTGATACAGTAGGTGGGTTCCTTTTCTATCGGTTCTGGAATATCGGATTTCTAGCTAGTAATATAATGTTGTATGTGCAAAGCTTTGTGTGTGTTGGTATTTTTTTTATGTTCAAAAGTATAATGTTTTGTAAGGTCAGTTTTATGTAAGGAGTCACCACCTTTGTGTTTATCCAGTATGCCTACATTTTCCAAAATCGAACTGAGGACAACTCCATATCATATGTAGTGTGTCTGCATCTACTGCATTGCACTTAGGGCAATGATTTTTCCTAGCTACTCTCCAGTGTTGACATTTTTTGGATGAAAGATAGATGTCTTGTAGTAACTTGAAATGGGATTCCCTCATCTCTAATGATAGAGTGGCTACTTTGACTTTATGAATGCTTTTTGTGATAGCTTGTTCCGGCACGTCTTCCCCTAGTAAGTGTGCCCATATATCCTTAATCTTATCTAAGCATTTTGTGTTCACTGGTTTTAATAGTTTTTTGTATACGGGTGAAATCTATGTATTTCCTTTCTTTGCCGAGTCTGAGTTGTAGGATCTGAGTACTATCAGAAAGGTGTTCTTCCTTTGTTAGGGCATGTAGATAATGTCTCGTCTGCAAATAGGCATAATGATTTCTCTTAGGTAAGTCAAAAGTATTTCTCAAAGTCTCAAATGACATCATACTCTTCCTATCCTCGATTTAAAGTCTGACCTATAGTGTGTAAAACACTCTCTTTCCAGTATTTAAAAGTCTTAGAGGTAATTCCGGCTGGGAATTCTGGATTTCCATGCCATGGGAAGTATTATACTATTATATGGCTAGCTCCTAACCATTTGCACGCCAGTTTCCAGGCTCTCGCTGGCTGACTTAAAGTGAATTTAAATTTTGATGCTAAACTGCCCGGTTTTTAAAAATTCGATTAAAAACAGGGGCACTTATAATTCATTAAAATTTACATTTTACTCATGTTGTGAAAAAATACTTACTTTTAAACTTGACAGCTGCTCCAGCTTCCTCCTGTCGTCGCAAGCCATTTCCGACGTCAGAAATGATGGATCGGTCATCCTCCAATCACAGCTTCCCCCCCGGGGGCATCAGTGTCTGATTCAACGCTGTGATTGGAGGAAGCCGGATTCCTAATTTTAGACCCAGGAAGAGGCTTTGCGAAGGGTGGAGGAATCTGGAGCGGCTGTCAAGATTTAAAGGTAAGTATTTTTTCACAACACGAATGAAATGTAAATTTTGATGAATTAAAGTGCCCCTGTTTTTAATCTAATTTTTAAAAACCGGGCACTTTAGCATCAAAATTTACATTCACTTTAATAGGTCTATGTTACCTACCAATGATTTGCTTGTGTTCGTTACTTGTGAAGTATCATTTCTAGCGCCCATGGTTTTATTGGGGTCTCTTCTAATTTCGGGTCTGTGAATTTCTTTTGGTTGGTTAACCAGTCTGTAACGAACTTACATTGAGCCACCCAATTTTACAACTCAGTTTGGCAACGCCAAACCTCCCATCTCCCTTGACGCCGTGAGTTTCAGGTAACACACCCTGTGTTTTTTATGATTCCATACAAAGCCTAAAACCATTTGTGTGATTGATTTAAGGTCTGATTTTTTTTTTTTATTTTTTTTTCTCCAACATAGGTGTGTCCGGTCCACGGCGTCATCCTTACTTGTGGGATATTCTCTTCCCCAACAGGAAATGGCAAAGAGCCCAGCAAAGCTGGTCACATGATCCCTCCTAGGCTCCGCCTTCCCCAGTCATTCTCTTTGCCGTTGTACAGGCAACATCTCCACGGAGATGGCTTAGAGTTTTTTAGTGTTTAACTGTAGTTTTTATTATTCAATCAAGAGTTTGTTATTTTAAAATAGTGCTGGTATGTACTATTTACTCTGAAACAGAAACGAGATGAAGATTTCTGTTTGTAAGAGGAAAATGATTTTAGCAACCGTTACTAAAATCGATGGCTGTTTCCACACAGGACTGTTGAGAGGAATTAACTTCAGTTGGGGGAACAGTGAGCAGACTTTTGCTGCTTGAGGTATGACACATTCTAACAAGACGATGTAATGCTGGAAGCTGTCATTTTCCCTATGGGATCCGGTAAGCCATTTTTATTACAGAAAGAAAAAAAGGGCTTCACAAGGGCTTTTTAAGACTGTAGACATTTTCTGGGCTAAATCGATTTATATATAAACATATTTTATACTCCATAGCCTTGAGGAATTATTTTAATCTTGGGAATTATGTAAAATAACCGGCAGGCACTGTATTGGACACCTTATTCTCTAGGGGCTTTCCCTAATCATAGGCAGAGTCTCATTTTCGCGCCTCTATTGCGCACTTGTTTTTGAGAAGCATGACATGCAGATGCATGTGTGAGGAGCTCTGATACATAGAAAAGACTTTCTGAAGGCGTCATTTGGTATCGTATTCCCCTTTGGGCTTGGTTGGGTCTCAGCAAAGCAGATACCAGGGACTGTAAAGGGGTTAAATATAAAAACGGCTCCGGTTCCGTTATTTTAAGGGTTAAAGCTTCCAAATTTGGTGTGCAATACTTTTAAGGCTTTAAGACACTGTGGTGAAATTTTGGTGAATTTTGAACAATTCCTTCATACTTTTTCGCAATTGCAGTAATAAAGTGTGTTCAGTTTAAAATTTAAAGTGACAGTAACGGTTTATTTTAAAACGTTTTTTGTACTTTGTTATCAAGTTTTTGCCTGTTTAACATGTCTGAACTACCAGATAGACTGTGTTCTGAATGTGGGGAAGCCAAGGTTCCTTCTCATTTAAATAGATGTGATTTATGTGACACAAAATTTAGAGAAAATGATGCCCAAGATGATTCCTCAAGTGAGGGGAGTAAGCATGGTACTGCATCATCCCCTCCTTCGTCTACACCAGTCTTGCCCACACAGGAGGCCCCTAGTACATCTAGCGCGCCAATACTCCTTACTATGCAACAATTAACGGCTGTAATGGATAATTCTATCAAAAACATTTTAGCCAAAATGCCCACTTATCAGCGAAAGCGCGACTGCTCTGTTTTAGAAAATACTGAAGAGCATGAGGACGCTGATGATATTGGTTCTGAAGGACCCCTACACCAGTCTGAGGGGGCCAGGGAGGTTTTGTCTGAGGGAGAAATTTCAGATTCAGGGAAAATTTCTCAACAAGCTGAACCTGATGTGATTACATTTAAATTGGAACATCTCCGCGCTCTGCTTAAGGAGGTGTTATCCACTCTGGATGATTGTGAGAATTTGGTCATTCCAGAGAAACTATGTAAAATGGACAAGTTCCTAGAGGTCCCGGGGCCCCCCGAAGCTTTTCCTATACCCAAGCGGGTGGCGGACATTGTAAATAAAGAATGGGAAAGGCCCGGTATACCTTTCGTCCCTCCCCCCATATTTAAAAAATTGTTTCCTATGGTCGACCCCAGAAAGGACTTATGGCAGACAGTCCCCAAGGTCGAGGGGGCGGTTTCTACTCTAAACAAACGCACCACTATACCCATAGAAGATAGTTGTGCTTTCAAAGATCCTATGGATAAAAAATTAGAAGGTTTGCTTAAAAAGATGTTTGTTCAGCAAGGTTACCTTCTACAACCAATTTCATGCATTGTTCCTGTCACTACAGCAGCGTGTTTCTGGTTCGATGAGCTAGAAAAGGCGCTCAATAATAATTCTTCTTCTTATGAGGAGATTATGGACAGAATTCATGCTCTCAAATTGGCTAATTCTTTCACCCTAGACGCCACTTTGCAATTGGCTAGGTTAGCGGCGAAAAATTCTGGTTTTGCTATTGTGGCGCGTAGAGCGATTTGGTTAAAATCTTGGTCAGCGGATGCGTCTTCCAAGAACAAATTGCTTAACATTCCTTTCAAGGGGAAAACGCTGTTTGGCCCTGACTTGAAAGAGATTATCTCTGATATCACTGGGGGCAAGGGCCACGCCCTTCCTCAGGATAGGTCTTTCAAGGCCAAAAATAAACCTAATTTTCGTCCCTTTCGCAGAAACGGACCAGCCCCAAGTGCTACGTCCTCTAAGCAAGAGGGTAATACTTCTCAAGCCAAGCCAGCCTGGAGACCAATGCAAGGCTGGAACAAAGGAAAGCAGGCCAAGAAACCTGCCACTGCTACCAAGACAGCATGAGATGTTGGCCCCCGATCCGGGACCGGATCTGGTGGGGGGCAGACTCTCTCTCTTCGCTCAGGCTTGGGCAAGAGATGTTCTGGATCCTTGGGCACTAGAAATAGTCTCCCAAGGTTATCTTCTGGAATTCAAGGGGCTTCCCCCAAGGGGGAGGTTCCACAGGTCTCAATTGTCTTCAGACCACATAAAAAGACAGGCATTCTTACATTGTGTAGAAGACCTGTTAAAAATGGGAGTGATTCATCCTGTTCCTTTAGGAGAACAAGGGATGGGGTTCTACTCCAATCTGTTCGTAGTTCCCAAAAAAGAGGGAACATTCAGACCAATCTTAGATCTCAAGATCCTAAACAAGTTTCTCAAGGTTCCATCGTTCAAAATGGAAACCATTCGAACAATTCTTCCTTCCATCCAGGAAGGTCAATTCATGACCACGGTGGATTTAAAGGATGCGTATCTACATATTCCTATCCACGAGGAACATCATCGGTTCCTAAGGTTCGCATTCCTGGACAAGCATTACCAGTTTGTGGCACTTCCGTTCGGATTAGCCACTGCTCCAAGGATTTTCACAAAGGTACTAGGGTCCCTTCTAGCGGTGCTAAGACCAAGGGGCATTGCAGTAGTACCTTACTTGGACGACATTCTGATTCAAGCGTCGTCCCTTCCTCTAGCAAAGGCTCACACGGACATTGTCCTGGCCTTTCTCAGATCTCACGGGTGGAAAGTGAACGTAGAAAAAAGTTCTCTATCTCCGTCAACAAGGGTTCCCTTCTTGGGAACAATAATAGACTCCTTAGAAATGAGGATTTTTCTTACAGAGGCCAGAAAATCAAAACTTCTAAACTCTTGTCAAATACTTCATTCTGTTCCTCTTCCTTCCATAGCGCAGTGCATGGAAGTAATAGGTTTGATGGTAGCGGCAATGGACATAGTTCCTTTTGTGCGAATTCATCTAAGACCATTACAACTGTGCATGCTCAGTCAGTGGAATGGGGACTATACAGACTTGTCTCCGACGATACAAGTAGATCAGAGGACCAGAGATTCACTCCGTTGGTGGCTGTCCCTGGACAACCTGTCACAAGGGATGAGCTTCCGCAGACCAGAGTGGGTCATTGTCACGACCGACGCCAGTCTGGTGGGCTGGGGCGCGGTCTGGGGACCCCTGAAAGCTCAGGGTCTTTGGTCTCGGGAAGAATCTCTTCTCCCGATAAATATTCTGGAACTGAGAGCGATATTCAATGCTCTCAAGGCTTGGCCTCAGCTAGCAAAGGCCAAGTTCATACGGTTTCAATCAGACAACATGACGACTGTTGCGTACATCAACCATCAGGGGGGAACAAGGAGTTCCCTGGCGATGGAAGAAGTGACCAAAATCATTCAATGGGCGGAGACTCACTCCTGCCACTTGTCTGCAATCCACATCCCAGGAGTGGGAAATTGGGAAGCGGATTTTCTGAGTCGTCAGACATTTCATCCGGGGGAGTGGGAACTCCATCCGGAAATCTTTGCCCAAATTACTCAATTGTGGGGCATTCCAGACATGGATCTGATGGCCTCTCGTCAGAACTTCAAGGTTCCTTGCTACGGGTCCAGATCCAGGGATCCCAAGGCGACTCTAGTAGATGCACTAGTAGCACCTTGGACCTTCAAACTAGCTTATGTATTCCCGCCGTTTCCTCTCATCCCCAGGCTGGTAGCCAGGATCAATCAGGAGAGGGCATCGGTGATCTTGATAGCTCCTGCGTGGCCACGCAGGACTTGGTATGCAGACCTGGTGAATATGTCATCAGCTCCACCATGGAAGCTACCTTTGAGACGAGACCTTCTTGTTCAAGGTCCGTTCGAACATCCGAATCTGGTCTCACTCCAACTGACTGCTTGGAGATTGAACGCTTGATCTTATCAAAGCGAGGGTTCTCAGATTCTGTCATTGATACTCTTGTTCAGGCCAGAAAGCCTGTAACTAGAAAAATTTACCACAAAATATGGAAAAAATATATCTGTTGGTGTGAATCTAAAGGATTCCCTTGGGACAAGGTAAAAATTCCTAAGATTCTATCCTTTCTTCAAGAAGGTTTGGAGAAAGGACTATCTGCAAGTTCCTTGAAGGGACAGATTTCTGCCTTGTCTGTGTTACTTCACAAAAAGCTGGCAGCTGTGCCAGATGTTCAAGCCTTTGTTCAGGCTCTGGTTAGAATCAAGCCTGTTTACAAACCTTTGACTCCTCCTTGGAGTCTCAATTTAGTTCTTTCAGTTCTTCAGGGGGTTCCGTTTGAACCCTTACATTCCGTTGATATTAAGTTATTATCTTGGAAAGTTTTGTTTTTGGTTGCAATTTCTTCTGCTAGAAGAGTTTCAGAATTATCTGCTCTGCAGTGTTCTCCTCCTTATCTGGTGTTCCATGCAGATAAGGTGGTTTTACGTACTAAACCTGGTTTTCTTCCGAAAGTTGTTTCTAACAAAAACATTAACCAGGAGATAGTCGTGCCTTCTTTGTGTCCGAATCCAGTTTCAAAGAAGGAACGTTTGTTGCACAATTTGGATGTTGTTCGTGCTCTAAAATTCTATTTAGATGCTACAAAGGATTTTAGACAAACATCTTCCTTGTTTGTTGTTTATTCTGGTAAAAGGAGAGGTCAAAAAGCAACTTCTACCTCTCTCTCTTTTTGGATTAAAAGCATCATCAGATTGGCTTATGAGACTGCCGGACGGCAGCCTCCTGAAAGAATCACAGCTCATTCCACTAGGGCTGTGGCTTCCACATGGGCCTTCAAGAACGAGGCTTCTGTTGATCAGATATGTAAGGCAGCGACTTGGTCTTCACTGCACACTTTTACTAAATTTTACAAGTTTGATACTTTTGCTTCTTCTGAGGCTATTTTTGGGAGAAAGGTTTTGCAAGCCGTGGTGCCTTCCATCTAGGTGACCTGATTTGCTCCCTCCCTTCATCCGTGTCCTAAAGCTTTGGTATTGGTTCCCACAAGTAAGGATGACGCCGTGGACCGGACACACCTATGTTGGAGAAAACAGAATTTATGTTTACCTGATAAATTACTTTCTCCAACGGTGTGTCCGGTCCACGGCCCGCCCTGGTTTTTTTAATCAGGTCTGATAATTTATTTTCTTTAACTACAGTCACCACGGTATCATATGGTTTCTCCTATGCAAATATTCCTCCTTTACGTCGGTCGAATGACTGGGGAAGGCGGAGCCTAGGAGGGATCATGTGACCAGCTTTGCTGGGCTCTTTGCCATTTCCTGTTGGGGAAGAGAATATCCCACAAGTAAGGATGACGCCGTGGACCGGACACACCGTTGGAGAAAGTAATTTATCAGGTAAACATAAATTCTGTTTTTAAAGTTTTCCTGGCACCGCCTGGAAGAAATACAACAATTCTGAAAAATATATATCATTTTAATAAGGCCTATTCTCCCTGATAGGGAGAGCGGCAGCTCAGACCATCCTTAAATTAAGTTATGCAGCTTTTTGAATAAGGGTGTATAATTTATGGAATACCATTTGCGTGGGTCTAATTGTAGGGTTATGCCTAGGTATTTGAAATTGTCTTCTACTATTTTAAAAGCATACCCTGGAATATTTTTCTCGCCCTGGGAGAGAAGCCAAATCAGTTAAGTTTTGTTTGTGTTAATCTTATAACCAGATATTTGGCTAAATTCACTAATCAGGTCCATTGCCTTTGGGATATTTTTTGGGGGGTCTTGGTCATAAAGTACCATATAATCTGCAAAGATAGAGATATACAGGGTGGCTTTTCAAGTCTTCTAGCTGCTGTCTAATTTTCCACGCTAATGGCTCTATGGCTATGTCAAATACGAGGGGTGAAAGGGGACAACCCTGGCATGTACCTCTCCTGAGTAAGAAAGGTGGAGTGCATGTCCCGTTAATCAGAAGGGAAGCCTGTGGTATTTTGTATAGATAAGTGAGTGCTTGAACAAATGAGCCTTCAATTCCTACCCTTTCAAATGTGGTAAACAAATGTTCCCATAGAACCTTATCGAAGGCCTTTTCCGCATCTATCAGTAATAGTGCCACCTCTTTGTGATTTTTCCTTTTTTTATTATCATGTGATACCATCCAATAGTATTGTAGGACGGTTTGTGTCCTTCTAATGTTAAGAACAGAGGACCTCCCCTTTACAAATCCTGTTTGATCACTATGTATAATTCTTGGCAATATTGATGCTAATCTATTGGCTAGGATTTTCGTTAAAATCTTATAATCCTGGTTAAGCAGGGAAATGGGGCAATAGGAGTGGTAAGTTGTGCTAAAGGCAAGCAAATGTCCGCTCCCATGATTTTATAAAATACCGCTGGTGAGCCATCCGGACCTGGTGTTTTTTCTAGTGTGAGTGATTTAAGTGTCAGTTATCTCTGCAGGTGTTATTGGTTGGTTAAGACTTTCAAGTTGTGATTGTTCTACTTTGGGTAGGTCTACTTGCTGCCAAAACCTAATTTTTTTTATTAGAGTCCAGTTGTGGTGAGTAGAGGTCTTTATAGAAATCTACAAATGTTTTCTGGATTTCTTCTTCCTTATTTAGGATCTCATTACCTTGTTTAACTGCTAAAATGGTGCTTTTTTTGGTGTGGTAGGTTTAGTGATGTTTGCCTGTTTTATTCCCAAATTGATAAAATCTGGCTAGTGTCTTGGAGTGTGAGTTGTTGGTCTGTTGTAATAAATAATTATCTCTTGTTTTGATGACTTTATATTTAAGTCTATTTTGTAGTGTGGGATTTCTAAGATACCAATTTCTGGCATTTAAAATTTGTTTTAGGAGAAGATCTGTTTTTGCTTTACATTTTTTCTTGATGCTTGTGGCGTACGAGGATATGACTCCCCTTAAGACAGCTTTTGAGGGGTTGATCAGCATGTGTCTCATTTAGTGATTTATATGTCTGCCATTCCTCTAACAGATGTCTGTAGAAATTAGTGTCTCTATATAGATCTGTTGGAAATATCCATCTGTTGCTCTTTTTCTGTATTTGGCCAATTTGGAGTTTCAGGGCTATTGGGGCATGGTCCGCTATAGTTATAGGGTCTATTATGGTCTAGAGCAAAGGCAAGTAGTAGTAAGAAAGTAGTATATTCGTGATAAGGTGTCTTTTCTGCTCACAAATTTGGTTGTCCTGAATTTTTTATTTTTTTTAATAAATATGCAAATGTAAAGCTACAAATCTTCAACCATTCTTTACACTCACTTCACACTACCCTCACTTATGTACATTTCTACCAGTTTCCCCATACCCTATGTTTCTTAAAGTCATGATATTTTTTACTACACAATTTCGTATAACGCGATATAGCAGAAATCGCTATGTTGTGTGCCGGACAATCCATTTTTTTTCCAAATTGAATTTTGAGTTAATATTTGTCTATAAATATTTGTGTTTTCAGTATATTTTATTCTGTCTTTATTCCAACTCAGTATTTGAATTGCCTTGTAATCTCACCTGGAAAGTTTTTTAACAAAGTGAGTTAACATAACTTGAAATTAAATAAATACAAACATTTCTAGATCTTGGCTAAAGTTACCTAGGACCCTTTCCCTAGATCTTAGGACTGGAGGAAAACCTTCAGGTCACTAGTTATTCTGTGGGAATATAGGAATGTTGCAAGAGTTTATGCCAACAAAGACTACAATTTCCCAATGGATTGTAAAAAGACCACTTTAGACTCTTTCTATGAGGATAGAATCCACTTCTTGGACCTCTCATCTGAGCACCTATTTAAGCCATGTTTATAAAACACATGGTTGGTTGTTTTTTTAGCTTCCAAATAAAGCTGGGTCTGCATGTTTTTTCTTTGTGTGCGTGCGCATACATACCTACCCAACTAGGTAAAGTTTTCAGTTAATTACTAGGGTCATTAAATAAGATAAACGAAATAGATCATACTTAAAGTGATATGAAACCCAAAATGTTTCAGAGAGAGCATACAATTTTAACAACTTTCCAATTTTCTTCAATTAGCAAATTTGCTTAATTTCTTTGGTATTTTTTTTTAAAGGCGTAGGATTGCACTACTGGGAGCTTACTGAAGTCATTGGATGAACCAATGACAAGAAGCATATATGTGCAGCCACCAATCAGAAGCTAGATCCCAGTTGTGCATTTATGCTCCTGAGCCTAAGTATTCTTTTCAGCAAATTGGATAAAAAATGGAAACTTCTTTAAAATGGTATGGTCTATCTGAATCATGAAAGAAATGTTTTGGGTTTCATGTCTATTTTTAGGCAATAACCTAGCTCTCATCAATGTTCTCTCCCTTTTCTTTACTTTTTAATTATGAATCGTATGAGGCAGAAAGTCATATACCCAGAATTGTGTTGTTGTTGTTGTTGTTGTTTTTTCCTTAGTCTCATCTTAGAGGCCAGTCTTTGTTGGTGAATGCTACTTACAAAACTGAACCAAATTTAAGGAAATTGCTCACAATGGGTAACAGTGATTTCCTTTTTTTCTGCTTTTCCAAATAGTGTGATCCTATTAATCATCAACTGTTTGGATTTATGTGTAATATATGTAGTTTAATATATGTAGTTCATTCAAAATTTACAAACAATAAAGGAAAAAAGTTTTCTGGAAAATAGTAATTATTTATTGTCTAGAGCAGAGAAAATGGACTGACTGTGGAGTTATTCAGGCAATGCAGCAGAAGTTAGGAATGCTGGGCTAGTTAGCTATATCTTGTGAAACATCTCATAACATTATTTTTTGTTTTTTTTTGTTTTTTATAGTTATGACTTTGGCATGGTTGATTCCAGTATATTTGGAGCTCCAATACCTATCAGGGCTTTGGTGAGTAGGAATTCATATTTTTTTCTTATACAGATTTTGCACTGACCTTGTAGCCCAGTTCTGATCCATTTAACAATCTAAAAAGTACCTCCAACAAGTTAAACTGACAGTAAATTCCTTGTAATTACAAGAGGTGTCTGTTGTCTTGCTATATAATAACATTAGATAAGTGCCCACAAAATCCTTACTATTGGGAAGTACAAGACCTGGACACCAGGTATACCCTATACCAAAGTTTTCTTTCATAAAGGTAGTAAGAGATCACAATCTATTACTTCTGGGAATTAGCTTCCCTACCCCAAGGAGGCAAAGATTCCCAAACTCCAAGAGTTCTCTATAACCTCTCCCACCTCCATGGTAGTTAGTCTTATTTTTTCCTCTGCTGGAGGAAGGTAAAGAATGGTTATGTGCAGATGATTTCTTCATTGGGCTGAGGTCCCTTTTCCCTCAGAGTGCAGTGTTTGTCAAGAGGGAAGTTTAAAGAGTTTGGGTTGTGTCTTATTTTTTATTTGCCATAAAAAATGTCAAAATCCTCCCAAGGATATCACAGGGACTTGTTTATTGCCTCCTCCTTTTGGGTCTACAGTTAACTCCTATACGTTTGGGTCTACAGTATATCTTCTGCTGATATGTTTTCAGTACAGGATTGTTTTTTTCCCTGCTATTATGCATAGTAGTAGAGTGTTTAAGGTGTTTTTTTTAATTTAATTTTAACACCTTATTTTTAAACCTATACCTGGCATTAATATATAGTATTTATATATAGCCTGGTCAGAGTAATTTGTACCTCGTATATTAGGGGCTCTATATGGGGTTAACCTCTTGGGTATTAGTTATTTAAATTTTTCTAAGCAAGAACATTCTTAAGTTAATAGTAACGTTAATACCTTTTTGTTTTTCTTTGCCACATTTCAGCTGAATGCGTAAGGGTGCACAGGTACGTGTGTAGGGGCGCGCGGGTGCTTGCACTCATTTTGGTGCTTTTTTGATATTTTTTAATTGGCATTTGTTTGGGCGCTTCCAGCTATAGCTGTGATCCCAGGAGGGGGTATTGTATACTCATTCCCTTAGAGCACTTGTTTTTTGGGGTTATTATTTCTGTGTTTGTTCACTAAAGAATCTTCTGAATCTGTCCCTAATCCTTGTTTTGGAAGCTGATATTTCTCAACACCTTTATACCTGTAGTCCTGCCTTAAAGGAACAGTCAACACAAAAATTGTTATTGTTTAAAAAGATAGATAATGCCTTTACTACCCATTCCCCAGCTTTGCACAACAAAACATGGTTATATTAACATACTTTATAACCTTTAAACCTCTAAATTTCTGTCTGTTTCTAAGTCCCTAAAGACAGCCCCATGATTTTGTATTTGCTTTCTTCTGTTAAGTGTGATCAGTCCACGGGTCATCATTACTTGTGGGATATTAACTGCTCCCCTACAGGAAGTGCAAGAGGATTCACCCAGCAGAGTTGCTATATAGCTCCTCCCCTCTACGTCACCTCCAGTCATTCTCTTGCACCCAACGACTAGATAGGATGTGTGAGAGGACTATGGTGATATATTTAGTTTTTATATCTTCAATCAAAAGTTTGTTATTTTATAATAGCACCGGAGTGTGTTATTCCTTCTCTGGTAGAATTTGAAGAAGAATCTACCTGAGTTTTTCTATGATTTTAGCCGGAGTAGTTAAGATCATATTGCTGTTTCTCGGCCATCTGAGGAGAGGTAAACTTCAGATCAGGGGACAGCAGGCAGATTAATCTGCAAAGAGGTATGTAGCAGTTTATTATTTTCTGACATGGAATTGATGAGAAAATCCTGCCATACCCTTATAATGTAAACTCAGCCTTGAATGCAGTAGATGTAGCTGATATCAGGCTGTCATGTATGTATATTTTACACTTCAGTTTTCTGGGAAATGGTACTTCTCTGGCTTTTAAACTGTATACATAGACTTAACCTATTTTGCAGGGACTTGCAATAGGTTTTAAATGACAATTAATTATTGAGGTAAAACGTTTTTTTGCTGGCATGTAAAAACGTTTTTTTCTCTGAGGTACTGGGTGAAAAAATGTTTTGGGCACTTTTTTTCCACTTGGCAATAGTTTTGATTTAAATTAGAGCAGTTCACTGATCCCTCTCACTGTTATGTGTGTGGGGGAGGGACCATTTTGGTGCTTTCACTATGCATCAGAAAAACTCAGTCAGAGGTTCATTTTCTTCCTGCATGATCCGGTTCATCTCTACAGAGTTCAGGGATCTCAAGAGTCTTTTTTGAGGGAAGTAATCATTCACAGCAGAGCTGTGCTGAGGGTATTGACTGTGATATAAAAAACGTTTATTTGTGTATTTTTTTCTGCTGCCTGGGTTAGTTATCATTTGCTGAGGGGAACAATCCTTTGCTAAAACTGTATATTCTGACAAAGATTGATGCTATAACTTAATTATTTTATCTGTTATAATATTTTCTGTGCTTCTTAAAGGCACAGTTCGTTTTCATATTATTTGTAAATTACTTTGAAAAGTATTTCCAAGTTGCTGTTTATTTGCTAGTGTGTTAAACATGTCTGATTCAGAGGAATATCTCTGTGCTATATGTGTTAATGCCAAAGTGGAGCCCAATAGAAATTTATGTACTAAATGTATTGATGCTACTTTAAAAAATAGTCAATCTGTACAAATTGAACAAATTTCACCAAACAACGAGGGGAGAGTTATGCCGACTAACTCGCCTCACGTGTCAGTACCTGCATCTCCCGCTCAGGAGGTGCGTGATATTGTAGCGCCGAGTGCATCTGGGCGGCCATTACAAATCACATTACAAGATATGGCTACTGTTATGACTGAAGTTTTGGCTAAACTACCAGAACTAAGAGGTAAACGTGATCACTCTGGGATGAGAACAGAGTGCGCTGATAATGCAAGGGCCATGTCTGATACTGCGTCACAGTTTGCAGAACGTGAAGACGGAGAGCTTCATTCTGTGGGTGACGGTTCTGATCCAAATAAACTGGACTCAGACATTTCAAATTTTAAATTTAAGCTTGAGAACCTCCGTGTGTTACTAGGGGAGGTATTAGCGGCTCTGAATGATTGTAACACAGTTGCAATCCCAGAAAAAATGTGTAGGTTGGATAAATATTTTGCGGTACCGACGAGTACTGATGTTTTTCCTATACCTAAGAGACTTACTGACATTGTTACTAAGGAGTGGGATAGACCCGGTGTGCCTTTCTCACCCCCTCCTATATTCAGAAAAATGTTTCCAATAGACGCCGCCACACGGGACTTATGGCAAATGGTCCCTAAGGTGGAGGGAGCAGTTTCTACTTTAGCTAAGCGTACCACTATCCCAGTGGAGGATAGCTGTGCTTTTTCAGATCCAATGGATAAAAAATTAGAGGGTTACCTTAAGAAAATGTTTGTTCAACAAGGGTTTATATTGCAACCTCTTGCATGTATTGCGCCTGTCACGGCTGCAGCAGCATTTTGGTTTGAGTCTCTGGAAGAGACACTTCAATCATCCACACTAGATGACATCACACACAAACTTAAATTCCTTAAGTTAGCTAATTCATTTATTTCAGATGCCGTAGTACATTTAACTAAACTTGCGGCTAAAAATTCAGGATTCGCCATTCAGGCACGCAGAGCTCTGTGGCTAAAATCCTGGTCAGCTGATGTTACGTCTAAATCTAAATTGCTTAATATTCCTTTCAAAGGGCAGACCTTATTCGGGCCCGGCTTGAAAGAGATTATTGATGACATTACAGGAGGTAAAGGTCATGCCCTGCCTCAGGACAAGGCCAAAGCCAAGGCTAGACAATCCAATTTTCGTTCCTTTCGTAATTTCAAAGCAGGAGCAGCATCAACTTCCTCTGCACCAAAACAGGAAGGAGCTGTTGCTCGCTACAGACAAGGCTGGAAACCTAACCAGTCCTGGAACAGGGGCAAACAGGCCAGAAAACCTGCTGCTGCCCCTAAGACAGCATGAATTGAGGGCCCCCGATCCGGGACCGGATCTAGTGGGGGGCAGACTTTCCCTCTTCGCCCAGGCTTGGGCAAGAGATGTTCAGGATCCCTGGGCGTTAGAGATCATATCTCAGGGATACCTTCTGGACTTCAAATCCTCTCCCCCAAGAGGGAGATTTCATCTGTCAAGGTTGTCAACAAACCTAACAAAGAAGGAAGCTTTTCTACGCTGCGTACAAGATCTTTTATTAATGGGAGTGATCCATCCAGTTCCGCGGTTGGAACAAGGACAAGGGTTTTACTCAAATCTGTTTGTAGTTCCCAAAAAGAGGGAACCTTCAGGCCAATCTTGGATTTAAATATCCTAAACAAATTCCTAAGAGTTCCATCGTTCAAGATGGAAACTATTCGAACAATTTTGCCCATGATCCAAGAGGGTCAGTACTTGACCACAGTGGATTTAAAGGATGCTTACCTTCACATACCGATTCACAGAAGTCATTACAGGTATCTAAGGTTTGCCTTTTTAGACAGACATTACCAGTTTGTAGCTCTTCCATTCGGACTGGCTACGGCTCCAAGAATCTTCACAAAGGTTCTGGGCACTCTTCTGGCGGTACTAAGACCGCGAGGAATTTCAGTAGCTCCGTACTTAGACGACATACTGATACAAGCTTCAAGCTTTCAAACTGCCAAATCTCATACAGAGATAGTACTGGCATTTCTAAGGTCGCATGGATGGAAAGTGAACGAAGAGAAAAGTTCTCTCTTTCCACTCACAAGAGTTCCCTTCCTGGGGACTCTGATAGATTCTGTAGAAATGAAGATTTACCTGACAGAGGACAGGTTAACAAAACTTCAAAATGCATGCCGTGTCCTTCATTCCATTCAAGAGACCAGAAATTCTCTTCTATGGTGGCTTTATCGGCCACATCTGTCCAGGGGAATGCCATTCAGCAGGCCAGACTGGTCAATTGTAACAACAGACGCCAGCCTACTAGGTTGGGGCGCTGTCTGGAATTCTCTGAAGGCTCAGGGACTATGGAATCAGGAGGAGAGTCTTCTTCCAATAAACATTCTGGAATTGAGAGCAGTCCTCAATGCTCTTCTGGCTTGGCCCCAGTTAGCAACTCGGGGGTTCATCAGGTTCCAGTCGGACAACATCACGACTGTAGCTTATATCAACCATCAGGGAGGGACAAGAAGCTCCCTAGCAATGATGGAAGTATCGAAGATAATTCGCTGGGCAGAGTCTCACTCTTGCCACCTGTCTGCAATCCACATCCCGGGAGTGGAGAACTGGGAGGCGGATTTCTTAAGTCGTCAGACTTTTCATCCGGGGGAGTGGGAACTTCATCCAGAGGTCTTTGCCCAAATACTTCCACGTTGGGGCAAACCAGAGATAGATCTCATGGCGTCTCGACAGAACGCCAAGCTTCCGCGCTACGGGTCCAGATCCAGGGATCCGGGAGCGGTCCTGATAGATGCCTTGACAGCACCATGGACCTTCAGGATGGCTTATGTGTTTCCACCTTTCCCGATGCTTCCTCGATTGATTGCCAGAATCAAACAGGAGAAAGCATCAGTGATTCTAATAGCGCCTGCATGGCCATGCAGGACTTGGTATACAGATCTGGTGGACATGTCATTCTGTCCACCTTGGTCGTTACCTCTGAAACAGGACCTTCTGATTCAGGGTCCTTTCAAACATCAAAATCTAACTTCTCTGAAGCTGACTGCTTGGAAATTGAACGCTTGATCTTATCAAAGCGTGGTTTTTCTGAGTCAGTTATTGATACCTTAATACAGGCTAGGAAGCCTGTCACCAGAAAGATTTACCATAAAATATGGCGTAAATACCTATATTGGTGCGAATCCAAAGGTTACTCTTGGAGTAAGGTTAGGATTCCTAGGATATTGTCTTTTCTACAAGAAGGTTTAGAAAAGGGGTTATCCGCTAGTTCCTTAAAGGGACAGATCTCAGCTCTGTCCATTCTGTTACACAAGCGTCTGTCAGAAGTTCCAGACGTTCAGGCTTTTTGTCAGGCTTTGGCCAGGATTAAACCTGTGTTTAAAGCTGTGGCTCCACCATGGAGTTTAAACCTTGTTCTTAACGTTTTACAGGGTGTTCCGTTTGAACCCCTTCATTCCATTGATATAAAGTTGTTATCTTGGAAAGTTCTATTTTTAATGGCTATTTCCTCGGCTCGAAGAGTCTCTGAGTTATCAGCCTTACATTGTGATTCTCCTTATTTGATTTTTCACTCGGATAAGGTAGTTCTGCGTACTAAGCCTGGGTTCTTACCTAAGGTAGTCACTAACAGGAATATCAATCAGGAGATTGTTGTTCCATCCTTGTGCCCAAATCCTTCTTCGAGGAAGGAACGTCTTTTGCACAATCTGGATGTAGTTCGTGCCCTTAAATTTTATTTACAGGCAACTAAAGATTTTCGACAAACGTCTTCCCTGTTTGTCGTTTACTCTGGTCAGAGGAGAGGTCAAAAAGCTTCTGCTACCTCTCTCTCTTTTTGGCTTCGTAGCATAATTCGTTTAGCTTATGAGACTGCTGGACAGCAGCCTCCTGAAAGAATTACAGCTCATTCCACTAGAGCTGTGGCTTCCACTTGGGCCTTTAAGAATGAGGCCTCTGTTGAACAGATTTGCAAGGCTGCAACTTGGTCTTCGCTTCATACTTTTTCCAAATTTTACAAATTTGACACTTTTGCTTCCTCGGAGGCTATTTTTGGGAGAAAGGTTCTTCAGGCAGTGGTTCCTTCTGTATAAAGAGCCTGCCTATCCCTCCCGTCATCCGTGTACTTTTGCTTTGGTATTGGTATCCCACAAGTAATGATGACCCGTGGACTGATCACACTTAACAGAAGAAAACATAATTTATGCTTACCTGATAAATTCCTTTCTTCTGTAGTGTGATCAGTCCACGGCCCGCCCTGTTTTTTAAGGCAGGTAAATATTTTTTAAATTATACTCCAGTCACCACTACACCCTTGGCTTCTCCTTTCTCGTTGGTCCTTGGTCGAATGACTGGAGGTGACGTAGAGGGGAGGAGCTATATAGCAACTCTGCTGGGTGAATCCTCTTGCACTTCCTGTAGGGGAGCAGTTAATATCCCACAAGTAATGATGACCCGTGGACTGATCACACTACAGAAGAAAGGAATTTATCAGGTAAGCATAAATTATGTTTTTTACATCAGGGAAAGCTAGTTCATGTGAGCCATATAGATAACATTGTGCTGACGCCCATGGATTCTAACAACACAGCACTAATTGGCTAAAATGCATGTCAATAGATAGTCATGTGATCAGGGGGCAGTCAGAAGATGCTTAGAAACAAGGTAATCACAGAGGTAAAAAGTGTAATAATATAACCATGTTTTGTGTGCAAAACTGGGGAATGGGTAATAAATGTATAATCTATCTTTTAAAACAATAAAAAAAATTGAGTTGACTGTCCCTTTAATTTTCTGATGCATTCAGACCAATCTAATGCTACATTTTCCTCCAAAGGTATTTTTGCTATTTCTGTTTGTTCAATACATGAAGGTCCGGCATAAAATGGTCCTGACATTAAGGAATTTATTAAAGCTACAGTGTCTGAAATGTTGGTATTCACTCCTCTTTCAAGTAAACTTAAAAGATCAGTACAAGATATGCCTTCTAGTAGCAATGTTCCTGTGTGTAATGAGGCTTTTGAGGGTGAGTTTTTTTTTTTTCTTCTGATGATCAGGGGCCTGTCTCTGTAATCAGAGGACAGGGTATTGCGGTGTTTCCTTATTAGGACGATATCTTGGTTCTAGCTCAATCTTTTCATTTAGTAGAATCTCACATGAATCAACTATTGTTGTTTCTTAAAAATCATGGTTGGAGGATCAATTTTCCAAAGAGTTTCTTGATACCTCAGGCAAAGGTCACTTGTTTGGGTTTCAAAATAGATTCAGTGTCCATGACTTTCTCTAACAGACAAGAGACAAACAAAACTAGTCTCAGCATGTCTGAATCTTCAGTCTCTATCATACCCTTCAGTGGCTATGTGCATGGAGGTGTTAGGCCTTTTGATTGCAGCATCGGACGCAATCCCCTTTGCTCGTTTTCATATGAGGTCCCTTCAACTTTGCGTGCTGCGCCAATAGTGCAAGGATTATACTCGAATATCACAACTAATATTCTTGGATCACAACACTCGTTTCTCTTGTTAAGTGTATCCAGTCCACGGATCATCCATTACTTGTGGGATATTCTCCTTCCCAACAGGAAGTTGCAAGAGGATCACCCACAGCAGAGCTGCTATATAGCTCCTCCCCTCACTGCCATACCCAGTCATTCTCTTGCAACTCTCAACAAAGATGGACGTAGTAAGAGGAGAGTGGTGTATTATAGTTAGTTTTTTAACTTCAATCAAAAGTTTGTTATTTTTAAATGGTACCGGAGTGTACTGTTTCATCTCAGGCAGCATTAGAAGAAGAATCTGCCTGTGATTTCTATGATCTTAGCAGAAGTAACTAAGATCCACTGCCGTTCTCACATATTCTGAGGAGTGAGGTAACTTCAGAGGGGGAATGGCGTGCAGGTTTTCCTGCAATAAGGTATGTGCAGTTAACATATTTCTAGGGATGGAATTTGCTAGAAAAATGCTGCTGATACCGGATTAATGTAAGTAAAGCCTTAAATGCAGTGATAGCGACTGGTATCAGGCTTATTAACAGAGATACATACTCTTATAAAAGTGCAATATAAAACGTTTGCTGGCATGTTTAATCGTTTTTATATATGCTTGGTGATAAAACTTATTGGGGCCTAGTTTTTTTCCACATGGCTGGCTTGATTTTTGCCTAGAAACAGTTTCCTGAGGCTTTCCACTGTTGTAATATGAGTGGGAAGGGCCTATTTTAGTGCTCTTCTGTGCAGGTCAAAATACTGACAGAGACATTCAGCTTCCCTCTGCATGATACAGGACATCTCTGAAGGGCTCAAAAGGCTTCAAAGTCGTGTTTGAGGAGGGTAACAACCACAGTAGACTGTGGCAGTTGTTGTGACTGTGTTTAAAAAACGTTTTTGTCATTTATTATTCCGTTTTTGTTATTAAGGGGTTAATCATCCATTTGCAAGTGGGTGCAATGCTGACTTGTTACATACACTGTAAAAATTTTGTTAGTGTAACTACCTTTTTTCACTGTTATTTCAAATTTTGTCAAAATTTGTTTCTCTTAAAGGCACAGTAACGTTTTTTATATTGCTTGTTAACTTGCTTTAAAGTGTTTTCCAAGCTTGCTAGTCTCATTGCTAGTCTCATTGCTAGTCTGTACAAACATGTCTGAAACAGAGGATACTTGTTCATTATGTTTAAAAGCCATGGTGGAGCCCCATAGGAGAATGTGTACTAAATGTATTGATTTCACCTTAAACAGTAAAGATCAGTCTTTATCTATAAAAGAATTGTCACCAGAGGGGTCTGTCGAGGGGGAAGTTATGCCGACTGGTTTGAGACCCTGGAAGAGGCCATCCATACAGCTCCATTGACTGAAATTGTTGACAAGCTTAGAACTCTAAAGCTAGCTAACTCATTTGTTTCTGATGCCATTGTTCATTTGACTAAACTAACGGCTAAGAATTCCGGATTCGCCATCCAGGCGCATAGGGCGCTATGGCTCAAATCCTGGTCAGCTGACGTGACTTCAAAGTCTAAATTACTCAACATTCCTTTCATGGGGCAAACCTTATTCGGGCCTGGTTTGAAAGAAATTATTGCTGACATTACTGGAGGTAAGGGTCATACCCTTCCTCAGGACAGGGCCAAATCAAAGGCCAAACAGTCTAATTTTCGTGCCTTTCGAAATTTCAAGGCAGGTGCAGCATCAACTTCCTCTGCTTCAAAACAAGAGGGAACTTTTGCTCAATCCAAGCAGGCCTGGAAACCTAACCAGTCCTGGAACAAGGGCAAGCAGGCCAGAAAGCCTGCTGCTGCCTCTAAGACAGCATGAAGGAGCGCCCCCCTATCCGACAACGGATCTAGTAGGGGGCAGACTCTCTCTCTTCGCCCAGGCGTGGGCAAGAGATGTTCAGGATCCCTGGGCTTTGGAGATCATATCTCAGGGATATCTTCTGGACTTCAAAGCTTCTCCTCCACAAGGGAGATTTCACCTTTCAAGATTATCTGCAAACCAGATAAAGAAAGAGGCATTCCTAAGCTGCGTACAAGATCTCCTTGTAATGGGAGTGATCCAACCAGTTCCGCGGACGGAACAAGGACTGTTTTATTCAAATCTGTTTGTGGTTCCCAAAAAAGAGGGAACCTTCAGACCAATTTTGGATTTAAAGATCCTAAACAAATTCCTCAGAGTTCCGTCATTCAAGATGGAAACTATTCGAACCATTTTACCCATGATCCAAGAGGGTCAGTACATGACCACAGTGGACTTAAAGGATGCCTACCTTCAGATTCCGATTCAGAAGAATCATCATCAGTTCCTGAGGTTTGCCTTTCTAGACAGGCATTACCAATTTGTAGCTCTTCCATTCGGGTTGGCTACAGCCCCAAGAATTTTTACAAATACAGGCGTCAAGCTTTCAAATTGCCAAATCTCATACAGAGATAGTTCTGGCATTCCTGAGGTTGCATGGGTGGGAAGTGAACGAAGAAAAGAGTTCTCTATCTCCTCTCACAAGGGTTTCCTTCCTAGGGACTCTAATAGATTCTGTAGAAATTAAAATTTACCTGACGGAGTCCAGGTTATCAAAACTTCTAAATGCTTGCCGTGTTCTTCACTCCATTCCGCGCCCCACGGTGGCTCAGTGCATGGAAGTAATCGGCTTAATGGTAGCGGCGATGGACATAGTGCCATTCACGCGCCTGCATCTCAGACCGCTGCAATTATGCATGCTCAGTCAGTGGAATGGGGATTACACAGATTTGTCCCCTCTACTAAATCTGGATCAGGAAACCAGAGATTCTCTTCTCTGGTGGTTATCTCGGGCCCATCTGTCCAAGGGTATGACCTTTCGCAGACCAGATTGGACAATTGTAACAACAGATGCCAGCCTTCTAGGTTGGGGTGCAGTCTGGAACTCCCTGAAGGCTCAGGGTTCATGGACTCAGGAGGAGAAACTCCTCCCAATAAATATTCTGGAGTTAAGAGCAATATTCAATGCTTTTCTGGCTTGGCCTCAGCTAGCAACACTGAGTTTCATCAGATTTCAGTCGGACAACATCACGACTGTGGCTTACATCAACCATCAAGGGGGAACCAGGAGTTCCCTAGCGATGTCAGAAGTCTCCAAGATAATTCGCTGGGCAGAGACTCACTCTTGCCACCTGTCAGCGATCCATATCCCAGGTTTAGAGAACTGGGAGGCGGATTTTCTAAGTCGTCAGACTTTTCATCCGGGGGGATGGGAACTCCATCCGGAGGTGTTTGCTCAATTGGTTTTCCGTTGGGGCAAACCAGAATTGGATCTCATGGCGTCTCGCCAGAACGCCAAGCTTCCTTGTTACGGATCCAGGTCCAGGGACCCAGAAGCGGCACTGATAGATGCTCTAGCAGCGCCTTGGTTCTTCAACCTGGCTTATGTGTTTCCACCGTTTCCTCTGCTCCCTCGTCTGATTGCCAAAATCAAACCGGAAAGAGCATCAGTGATATTGATAGCGCCTGCGTGGCCACGCAGGACCTGGTATGCAGACCTAGTGGACATGTCATCCTTTCCACCATGGACTCTGCCTCTGAGACAAGACCTTCTAATACAAGGTTCTTTCAATCATCCGAATCTACTTTCTCTGAGACTGACTGCATGGAGATTGAACGCTTGATCCTATCAAAGCGTGGCTTCTCCGAGTCAGTAATTGATACCTTAATACAAGATATGGCGTAAATATCTTCATTGGTGTGAATCCAAGAATTACTCATGGAGTAGGGTTAGGATTCCTAGGATATTGTCCTTCCTCCAAGAGGGTTTGGACAAAGGATTATCAGCTAGTTCTTTAAAGGGACAGATTTCTGCTCTGTCTATTCTTTTACACAATCGTCTGGCAGAAGTTCCAGACGTTCAGGCATTTTGTCAGGCTTTAGTTAGAATTAAGCCTGTGTTTAAACCTGTTGCTCCTCCATGGAGCTTAAACTTGGTTCTTAAAGTTCTTCAAGGAGTTCTTCCGTTTGAATTCATTCTTTTTCTGATGGCTATTTCCTCGGCTCGAAGAGTCTCGGAGTTATCTGCCTTACATTGTGATTCTCCTTATCTGATCTTTCATTCAGATAAAGTTGTTCTGTGTACAAAACCTGGGTTTTTACCTAAGGTGGTTTCTAACAAGAATATCAATCAAGAGATTGTTGTTCCATCATTATGTCCTAATCCTTCTTCAAAGAAGGAACGTCTTTTGCATAATCTAGACGTAGTCCGTGCCTTGAAGTTTTACTTACAGGCTACTAAAGATTTTCACCAAACATCTAACCTGTTTGTTGTTTACTCTGGACAGAGGAGAGGTCAGAAGGCCTCGGCAACCTCTCTTTCTTTTTGGCTTCGGAGTATAATCCTTTTAGCCTATGAGACTGCTGGACAGCAGCCTCCTGAAAGGATTACAGCTCATTCTACTAGAGCTGTGGCTTCCACCTGGGCCTTTAAAAATGAGGCCTCTGTTGAACAGATTTGCAAGGCTGCAACTTGGTGTTCGCTTCATACTTTTTCCAAATGTTACAAATTTGATACTTTTGCTTCTTCGGAGGCTGTTTTTGGGAGAAAGGTTCTACAGGCAGTGGTTCCTTCCGTTTAATTCCTGCCTTGTCCCTCCCATCATCCGTGTACTTTAGCTTTGGTATTGGTATCCCACAAGTAATGGATGATCCGTGGACTGAATACACTTAACAAGAGAAAACATAATTTATGCTTACCTGATAAATGTATTTCTCTTGTAGTGTATCCAGTCCACGGCCCGTCCTGTCCTTTTCAGGCAGGTCTAAATTTTAATTAAACTACAGTCACCACTGCACCCTATGGTTTCTCCTTTCTCGGCTTGTTTCGGTCGAATGACTGGATATGGCAGTGAGGGGAGGAGCTATATAGCAGCTCTACTGTGGGTGATCCTCTTGCAACTTCCTGTTGGGAAGGAGAATATCCCACAAGTAATGGATGATCCGTGGACTGGATACACTACAAGAGAAATAAATTTATCAGGTAAGCATAAATTATGTTTTTTCTCTGACATGGTGGCTACACCACCAATATCTTCAAGGGGCTACCTTTATTCGTCCTACCTGGTCTGTGATCACTACAGATGCAAGTCTTACAGGTTGGGGGAGCAGTATGGGGGTCCCTGACTGCACAGGGAGTCTGAAATGTTTAAGAAGAAAAATTCCGATCAATATCTTAGAATTCTGTGCTCTTTACAAAGCTCTTCAAGCTTGGCCTGTTTTAAAGAACGAACCTTTTCTACGTTTTCAGACAGACAATATCACAACAGTGGAATATGTCAGTCATCAAGGGGGAACTCAAAGTTACCTAGCCATGAAAGAAGTATCTTGGATACTTTCTTGAACAGAGACCAATTCCTGTCTCATCACTGCGATTCACATCCCAGGTGTGGACAACTGGGAGGCAGATTATCTCAGCCGTCATTCACTACACCTGGGAGAATGGTCTCTCCACCAGAATGTATTCTTACAAATTGTTAAAATCTGGGGTCTTCTCCAGATAGATCTCATGGCCTCTCGTTTGAACAAGAAACTTCCCAGATACCTTGCAAGGTCACGGGATCCTCAGGCAGAAATGACGTATGCTCTAGCAGTTCCTTGGTCATTCAAATATGCTTATATATTTCCTACAATAGTTCTGCTGTCCAGAGAGATTTCTGAAATCAAGATGGAACAAACATCTGTATTTCTGATAGCCCCTGCGTGGCCTCTCAGGATCTGGTTTGCAGATCTAGTTTGGATGTCCAGCTACCTGCCATGGCATCTTCCTCTAAGACCAGACTTTCTGTCTCAAGGTCCCTTCTTTCATCCAGACATAAAATCTCTGAATTTAATGGCGTGGAGATTGAACGCCTAGTTCTCAGTCGCAGAGGTTTTTCAGACTCTGTAATTAATACTATAATTCAAGCAAGAAAACCTGTTTCCAGGAATATTTATTATAAGGTTTGGAAAAGTTATATTTCCTGGTGTTCCACTCATAATTTTTCTTGGCATACATTTATAATTCCTAGAATTCTTCAGTTTCTTCAAGATGGTTTAGATTATGATCTCTGCTCTTTCTGTTATGTTTCACCGAAAGATTGCTCATCTTCCAGACATTCATTGTTTTGTTCAGGCTTTGTCTAGAATAAAACCTGTAATTAAATCTATTTCTCCTCCATGGAGTCTCAATCTAGTGTTAGTCTTTATAGGCTTCTCCTTTTTAAGCCTATGCATTCTTTAGACATTAAACTACTTTCTTGGAAAGTTTTGTTTCTTTTAGCTATCTCTTCTGCTAGAAGAGTTTCAGAATTATCCGCCCTTTCTTGTGAAACTCCTTACTTGATATTCCATCAAGACAAAGCAGTTTTGCGGACTAGTTTACCATTTTTGCCAAAGGTTGTTAATTATAACAACATCAACAGGGAAATTGTTGTTCCCTCTTTGTGTCCTAATCCTAAAAATGATGCAGAAAGATCTTTACATTCTTTGGATGTTGTCAGAGCTTTGAAATATTATGTCCCTGCTACTAAAGATTTCTGAAAAACTTCTAGTTTGTCATTTTTACTGGTTCTCGGAAGGGTCAGAAAGCTCCTGCTATTTCTTTAGCCTCTTGGTTAAAACTTCTGATTCACAAAGCTTATTTGGAAGCGGGTCAGTCTCTCCCTCAGAGAATTACTGCTCATTCTACAAGATCAGTTGCCACATCTTTCAAGAATGAGGCTTCAGTTTATTAAATTCTTTTATTTATAAAGTGACCGTGTACAGAAGATAAAAAAAGACAGTGAAACACAAAATATTAGGAGCAGACGTAGAATTGTTAATATAAATAATTCATGGCATCATAATATCTGTGTTAAGTTGAAACTGAAAATTGTACTTTCTGAGTTTTCTCTTATACAGTCAAACCTAAAAAAAATAGAGGGGGGGGGGATTAAAAAATTATGATTTCTCCCTCTGGAGCCCAGTCTATTGAACCTAACATATTCCAAGTAGGACTAAGTCTGTATTTCTAAATGGAAATATAATAATGTCCTGTTCTTCCTTAGGGAGTGATTTAATAAAAGTTGACAATTTTCCCAAAAAAGACCACACTTGTGGTTCTAAATTGGTATCTGTGTCTCTCTGTTCGTTAATACATTGCTTTTTTTTTTTTAATTCTCTTTATTAATAAAGGCACTTCCATCCTATACAATCAAACAAAAGAGACAACAGCATTCAAAGTATCTTACAAATTGTGGAATGTCCTTAGAGTGAAATACAACTATAATTTAGCAAGGCCAATAACAAGTCTCTTGAAGTGGATATAGATAAGCAGATTCACATAAGAAGCTTATCGAGGGGATATTTTGATGATTGTTGTTCCTTAATTTTCCAACAAATATTTATAACACAATAATACAATAAACTGTAATAGCTAACACAATAGGAGATGTGCATATAGACCCATTCGTTTGTGAGTGAGGCAGGAAGGGGAGGGGGACATATTTACAAGTTATAGAGGGCGAGGATGGGTGTCCCTACTCTACACCATGTCAACCAACCAAAATATGCAGTCTATGTTTTATTTAAAAAAGAAGTTCCTCTAACTCAATCCCGGTGGAAGAATTGTCTCTAAATTCTCTAATTGCAGGCCACTCAGTGTAGCTGATAGGAATATTTCATGATTAAGGAATGGTGGTAGAATATGTCTCTGTATTTGGGGAGCCAGGGTTATCAGTAAAGGCTGACACTTTTTAAGGAAGGGGTTGAGTCTGTGCTCAGTGTCTAGTTTCGTGTCATATTCGTTAAATATGTCTTAACAAGATGTTACGAAATTGCGCCATAGTCGGGGCCTTTTTGTTGATCCATCTGCAAATAATGCAGTGCCTTGCTAACAACATGAATAATGTAAGTAATTTATGCAATTTTTTTTTTTGTGTGAGTCATCCCATGAGAAAAGTATAATTTTGCCCAAGTCTAGAGTAATGTCCAGTCCCAATGTGGTCTTTATCCAGTATTGAAGATGTTCCCAAAACCTTCTAATCAGAGGGTAGAAGTAGAGTTGAAACTGTTGTGAATCATTACGACATTTAACACATACGTTAGGGTGTTTGGTGTTCCGTTTGGCTAAACGGTTCGGGGTGATGTAATCTTTGTGAAGAATACAAAACTGGGCTTCTCTGAGTGGGATGGCTAGTGTTGCAGCTTTTGACCTTTCTAAGCTGAGTTTTATATCCACGGTCAAAATATGAGCGGAGATGATTGGAACTAACCCTTCAACTATTTTAGTCTGTATAGCTGTTTCATTCTGTTTAGGCAGTCGCTTATAGAAATCAGATATCGAAAATATTCTGATTCTTAACAATGTATGTGAAATAGCGAAAGGAGAAGCGTGCCAGAATTCTGGGTTTTGTCTCTGTATGTCATTGATATAATGCCTGAGTTGGAGGTAGGCGTAGAAGTGATTGTGGGGAATGTTGTATTGTCTTTGTATGTCATGAAACATTTTTACCGTGCGCAATAGTGGGTCTAAAACATCCCCTAAGGTTCTGATTCCTTTGTGTTTCCAAAAACGGAAGGGAGCAGTTGTATTACCCGCTGGGAAATCCTCATTACCCACAATTGGGATATACTTAGGTGTAGGAAACTTTAGTTTCAGGTATCTAAATGTCATATGCCAAGCTCTTAAAGGATCTTTGTACAAAGGATTATCCCTAATAGCTGGGGCAATGGTTTTTGAAGGGACATTAGGGTAAGTAAGATAGAGACAGTGGTGCTATCACTGTTTCTTCAAGCCTCCTGTCACAAAAATGTTATGTGTCTAACTGCCAATCTACAACTAATCTGATCAGGGATGCCCAATTATAGAGTTTCAGGTTTGGAAGAACCAATCCACCATTTAGATATGGAAACTGCAACTTGTTTGTTACTATTCAAATTTTCTTTCCTTTCCAAATGGAATAGTTAAAGGCTTTAGACAGGGATGTCATATCTCTCCTAGTAATAAGAAAGGGTAGTGCCAAAAGTGGATATAATATCCTAGGAAGGATGGCCATCTTGATTAAATTGATCCGACCAGATAAACCCAAAGGAAGATTCATCCAACCCTGTAATTGAGTTATTAGTGTGGTGCACTGTTCAGAGATGTTTAATTCATAAATTTAGAAAGGGTTTCTATGTATATGTATACCTAAGTACGTGAGTGTGCTTTGGGCTTCTACAAAAGGGTAACTATGAGGCGAGTGTTGGTGTTTAACCATCGGATCTCAGACTTAGATGTATTCATTTTATAGCCCGAGAAGCTACCAAAGTCCGATATGGTTTGTAAGATGTGGGGAATGTATAAATTTGGTTTATCAATAAAAAACAGGATATCATCTGCGTATAGGGCTATCTGGACAGGAGTGCCTTGAATGGCAATGCCTGGGAAGATTTGTCCGCAAGTTTGACCGCAAGAGGTTCCAGGGCAATGTCAAAGAGTAATGGGGACAATGGACAACCCTGTCTCGTGCCCCACTGCAGCAGGACATCAGGGAAAAATATGCCATTAACTAAAATATGTGCTATCGGCTGTGCATATATTTGACATATTATCTCTAAAAAAGGGCCCTGAAAGTTAAAACGCTGCAACGTGTTGAGCAGATGTGGCCACTTGACACGATCAAAGTCCTTCTCTGCGTCTAAAGACAGCAGGAAGGCCTCTGAAGCCCCTTTAGCCCCAGTAATAGTTAATGACCTGGAGGACTTTACGTATATATTCACAACCGATGTGCGTTTAAAGACAAAGCCTGTCTGGTCCATGTGTAGAAGGGAAGGAAGTAGGTTTTTTTTAGGCAATTTGCCAGGACTTTCATTAAGATTTTGTAGTCTGTATTTAATAGGGCGACAGGTAGTGTATAGTCTTTTCCTGGTTTGGGGATAAGGGTGATATACGCCGAAGAGAAGTTCTGTGAGGGTAAGGTGTGTTCTTGGAAATGGATATTTTTTATCATTTTGCCAATAGGGGAGTGATCTTTGCCTGGAGGAAGCGATACAATTCTGTCGGCAGCCCATCTGGGTCTGCTGCTTTACCTACAGAAATGGTTTTTAAAGTGATAGTTATTTCATCATTGGATATGGGGGCGTTTAGTCTGGTCACCTGTTCTTGGGTGAGTTGTGGAAGCATAATTGATTGCCAAAAGGTCGCTTGTGTATCTATTGGGTTCCCTGATTGCTTTGTGTAAAGCTGAGTGTAGTATTTAGCAAAACAGTCAGCCACCTCTGAGGGTGTCGAGAAGATTTTGCCTTGTTGTTTGAGTGCTGCTACATTGGTTTTTGCTGTATGCATTTTAGTAAGAGATTATAAAAGTGTACCTGCTTTCACCACCATGAAAGAAATTAATTTATCAGGTAAGCATAAATTATGTTTTCAAATATCCCTCCTACTTCCCCCTTCCTTTCCAGTAGTTTTTTTGCTGAGGTGCAAAGGATTTTAAGCTAATTCCCAGTGAGAATTTATTTGGTCTCTCCCTCAATGGATAGTTCTTGGAAGAGAGGGAGTTAGGAGAGTACTCTCCTAAATCTTTCCACTGGAGGTGTGAATGCTGACCAGCCTCTGGTGTTGCTAAGATAGTTTCTTCAGCTTCACCCTGATGGAACAAGATCTGGTACTACCTCACAATATCCCTTAATGTTAGTTACAGTATAGGATGGGCTTCTACTGCTCCCTTTAAATTCAGCTACCCGAGTGTAAGAGCAGTGGAGTGGGATGCTCCAGTGGGGTAAGTACCCGTTCTTACTCAGCCCACAGGCTGCTTACAGGCACACGGTGTGTACTATGGCTGACATGTGAAATGTTTGATGGATTATATGTTCCTAATAAACCTTTGTTTGAATCAATGGGTAGAGGAATGTAAAGGTTTATACAGTGTTTAAGTGTTTGTGCACTAATGAGACATTTTCAGCTGGACCCTCATTTTTTTCAAGACGGCTGGTCCTTTATTCCCCTGCTCTGGTTGTACTCAGGGGACCTCAGCACTCGGGTTCTCATTCTTCAGTTCAGGAGTGCTGAGGCAGCAGCTGTGAAGTTTTTGGGAGCTAGTACAGGACCCCCTTCATCTTTTCCTTGGCAGGAAAATAGTTCAGTGCTTTCCCGCCACAAGTAGTTGTTTTGGCACACTTTTTCTCTGCATAGGCACTCTCTGAGGACGGATAGTTTCTTCCACCACTCGCTCTGCAGATCGTTGAAGGACGCAGAAAGGGGTAAGAATCCTTTGCCGGAGCAGGGGGGCTGTAATAGATGGGGTATCATTTATTTTCTTTATAGCTGCATTTTTTTTGGAAACATTGTTTAGGGGTCACCTAACATTTAGTAACGATATGTGAGGCCCTGTAGTTGCATATATGGGGGTCTGGAGGGTCTAGTTTGGGCGGTGGGGGAAAGCTTTTACAGTTTTGCAACTGTTTTGTCCTTATGGAGCAGACTGGGGCTACTACTACTGGTCTAGCTAGATACATTGTGGAAATGTACCCGTGCTTCTGCTTAAGGCTGTAATTATGGTTAGTGTGCTATCTATTTTCTTACAGTTCTTTTTAATATAATCAATACTGCTTTGTATGGTACTCTTGTTATGGGGCAGTCTCCTAATATATGCTTGCAAATTTTATCATCTTGATGATGATTTTGCCTAGGGTGAGGTAACTTTTGGCAGAGGTTTCTCAAGCAGTTGTCCTGGTAAATAGGTGCCTGCCTTTGTTTTTTTTGTGTGTGGACGCCACAGCTTCGGTATTGGTTCCCAAGAGTAAGAATTTTGTAGATTCTCACCACTATAGAATGAAGACATCATTTATGCTTACCTGATAAATGTCGTTATTTGTGGTAAGAGTCCACAAATTCCTAAAGTAAAAAAATAAAAGTACATTTAATCCTTTTTTTTTATTATTTTTATTTTTTTAACTACACATAATTAAACCTTATATATATTTCTGCATTTCAGGCAACTCTTGCCTATTTATTGATATACAAAAAACTGCTTCCAGTGAACATAAATGGCTTGTTTTTATTTTCTTATCACATACAAGATTACACTCCTATTAGTTATTTTAAAAATCTGTGTGAAACTACAACAAATCAACTAGTTTAATGCTACATGACAGTAATGTAACATTTAAACTTTCATGTTTCAGATAGAACATGCGGTTTTAAACAACTTTCCAGTTTACTTCTATAATCTAATTTTGCTTAGTTCTCTTAGTATCCTTTGTTTAAAAGCATACCTAGTTAGACTCGTAAGGTGGAAGCTACCAGCTGATTGTTGAATGCACATTTGGAGCTAGTTGCTGATTGGTGGCTGCATTACCATTAGCTAACCTAATGTGTTGAGGTAGTTCCCAATAGTGCATTGCGGCTTTTTTTAACACAGGATACCAAGAGAATGAAGTATATTTGATAACAGAAGTATATTGGGAAGTTGTTTCAAATGGTATGCTCTCTGTGAATCATGAAAAAAAAACTGTTGTTTTTCATGTCCCTTTTAAGGTCAATAGAGAACAGAGCAGCATTACTAGGTCTCCCTGTCAGAGGATACATAAACCTGCTACCTGACGTCCATAATCCTGTATATTTCTCCGCTTTTCTGTGGGAGGAGATCATGAGTGGAGCAAACTCACATAGGACTGGAAAGCTTCCATACTGAGGAATGTGTTTGTCTTTGGCAATTGCCCCTCTTAGTCCAGGGCAGATATCATGCACATCAGGAAGAAAGAGCAGGATCATAGTATCAGTGAAGACGAGAAGTAGGAAGTGAGAAATGCTTTAAGATAGCACTTAAGGACAGTACATTATGGGCTAGATTTATCAACGCTGAGGCGTACAGGGGCGCGTATACGCGTCCCTGTACGCCTCAGCTCACCTATGGCGGGGCGAAATTACCCGCAGGCAATTAACATTGCACACGAGCGCAATTTTGCGCTCGCGCGCAATCCTGCCCCCTACCCGCGCACAGCCAATCACGCGCGGGCAGGAGCTGTCAATCTCCTCGGTTGGACTCGACCGAGGAGATTGAATTTCGCCACAATAGAGGTGGCGTAGATGTTAGGGAAGCAGCGGTCTGGTGACTGTTGCTTGATAAATCCCGGCGAGCAAGTTCTTGAGAGAACTTGCTGCCGTAGGGGCTTAATAAATCTAGCCCTATGTTTAACTAGGCGATAAGCCTGTCCAGAGAAAAGTCTATGTTTAAAAAAAAAAAATACAAACCCCAAAGGTAATATTAAATAAAAAAAAAAAAATTACAGAAATAAACAAAGCTATCCAAAATAAAAAAAATGTAAACCTAAACTAATACCCCAATAAAAATAACCCCCCCCCAAAAATATAAACACCCCTTAATCTAATACTAAACTACCAATAGCCCTTAAAAGTGCTTTTGTAGGGCATTGCCCTACATTAAACAGCTCTTTTACCTAAAAACATTACCAATTATCCCTAACAGTAAAACCCCCCACCCAACCAATCCCCCAAAATAAAAAAAAAGTTTAAAAAAACCTAAGATACCCTTTGTATGGGAAATCGGCTCTTTTACAACCCAAAAAAACCTAATTTAAAAAAAAAAAAAAAAAAAAAAGAAGAAGCTTAAGACTAAGCCCCAAATAGGTACTCACCGTTCCTGAAGTCTGGCGGTGAAGGTCTTCTTACAGTTGGCTCCATCATCTTCTATCTTCATCCAGAGCGAAGGTGGCGCGGAGCGGTCTTCCCAGATGCACGGATCCGGAGCGGCGGTCGTCAGCTCCTCCTCGTCCGATCTGTGTCATACACTATAAAAATTTAATGGAAGGTACCGCTTTCAAATTGGGGTTCCTTGCATTCCTATTTGCTGAAATTTAGAAATCGGCCAATAGGATTAGAGCTACTGAAATCCTATTGGCTGTTCAAATCAGCCAATAAGATTTCAGTAGCTCTCATCCTATTGCTCGATTTAAAAAAAGATTGCATTCAATCTTCAGTGAGCGGCAGACGATCGCATGAATATGAGCCTCCACACAGATGAGAACCACTAATGAGGATCCGCGCATCGGGGAAGCCAGCTTCGCACCTCCTCTCCGCGCCAACTTAGCTCTGGATGAAGATAAAAGATGATGGAGCCGTCTGGACCTTCTCCGCCGGACTTCAGGAACGGTGAGTACCTATTTGTGGCTTAGTCTTAGGGTTTATTTTTTGGGGTGGCTTTTTTTTTTTTTTTTGATTAGGGTTTATTCTTCATAAATGGAAAGAGTCCACAGCTTCATTCATTACTTTTGGGAATTAAGAACCAGGCCACCAGGAGGAGGCAAAGACACCCCAGCCAAAAGCTTAAATACTCCTCCCACTCCCCTCATCCCCCAGTCATTCTTTGCCTTTCGTCCCAGGAGGTTAGCAGAGAAGTGTCAGAAGTTTTGTCTCTTATGGTGGGTAGTTCTCTTCGGCATCGGACGGGAGCTTTAAGTAATCCTATCAGCCTCTCAGTGAGGGCCTGGATGAAAGTTAGAGTCCGGAGATGCAGGGATAGTCTTTCTGCGAAACTATCCTGACTCATATTAACAGCTCCACAAGCAATCAGCGTTGTCGAAATAAGCTTTGCTGCCTGCTTTCTTCTCTCAAGTCCATGGCGGAGGCGCTGCTACTATTCGTCACACTTGAAGTGTTCCTGTTCCACGTAGTAGATTCCGGTAAGATCGTTTAATTTTACTTCATCAGCATGTACTGTAACTTGTTTTCCGTAAGGAACTATCTTGCAGGACTTAAGTATAATATAGGGCATCAGTTAGGCTCCTTTGGTATCTTGGAATCGAGGGTTAATATCTCCCTAGGGGGATTATTGAACAGGTTTTTTTTAATCATGTTATGTGATTCAATCCGCTTAACTGGGTTCTTGGCTTAGAACATAAAGGCCTTTGGAAGTGACGCAACCTTATGGTTTGGCGCGCTATTTTTGGACTGTACGGTTCACCTTGTGACTGGACATGTTTACGTGTTGGTCTTCCATTTACGCAGTCCTGCCCGTTTGGTGACTAAAGAAATTAGAGTCTGATAGTGTCTGGTTCTAGGAGGTGGTGAGTGCCCCAGCCATTGTGGGTGTCAGGTGGCGTTTAAGTTTTTTCTTTAGTACATTATTATTATATTCTCTATCCAGTTTTGGAGGATTCTGATGCTGAGACTGTGTTCAAATTTCAGATTCAGATTCTTTGACTTATTATCAGCAATGTAAACATTCTAATTGGATTGTTTCTGCACTCAGAAATAAGAAGTTACTTTTAAAATTTAAAGAGATAGTAACGTTTTTTTGTGTCAATTTTTATTAAAAAATTACTCTTTTTTTTTCTGAACCTTGTCCTTTTAAGGTGTTTGCTGTTTGGGAGTGGGTTGACAATTGTCACTTTATGCCACAAACTTATTTTCAATTGTTTTATGTGCTGGATTCAGTAGTTGCTATTCCGAATGGTTCTTCCCTGTTAGAGGGAGATACTCCGGCATTATATGAGAGAAAATTCTCAGTCTCAGATGAATAATATCTTTATTTAATCCAGTAAGTTATATAAGACCGCATTACCTATACTTAAAGGGACAGTTTACTCAAAAACTTTCTCCCCTTTAATTTGTTCCCAATGATCCACTTTACCTGCTGGAGTGTATTAAATTGTTTACAAATAGCTCCTTTAATCTTATATTGGCATTTGAAATTGTTAATTTAGCATGTGGTATCCCCACCTAGTCTGAAAGTTTGTGGCCGCGCGTACCAGCTATAGATAAGCTTTGTAAACAAAGCCAGCAGAAGAAATTACACTCCCAGTGTGATATAGCAGAGATAAGGTAATAAAATGTTGATTTTCCATTGTTCTCTCAAAGTATTGGTGATTGTTTTAAGGACAGATATAAGATAAAGAAGCAGGTATATGTGCACAATGTGATACAGTAATGAGATCTGATTTATACCTACAAGCTCAACCTATTTCATTAGGCTGTGGCTTCAAAACACAAAATCAGAGCTTTAATATACAGAAATAAACCTTAAAAAGCTAATTTTCATACATTTTTTACTCTGCAGTTGGTAAAAAAAGCAATTGTAAACACATTAAGGGAAAAACTATTTTACAGTATACTGTCCCTTTAAAGAGATGTTTCCCATAACCGACTCGGCTAAGGAGGCTGGGTAAACATTCCCGAGGGTGAAAGGAGTAGTTTCCAGCTTAGCTAAGAGAACTACTATATCCTTAGAGGATAGTTGGATTCTTCAAAGGTCCTATAGACGAAAATTAGAAAAGGGATGTACACCAGGGCTTACAATGGCATCCAGCTGTGTACTTTACTAGTGCAACGGCATATTGGTTTGATGCGTTGTCTGATGCTATTAAGTCAGAAACTCCCCTGGTTAAAATCCAGGATAGGATAAAGGCTTTCTAATTGGCGAATTCCTTTATTTTAACTCCAAAATGGGAGCATAGGTTTCAGGTTTCTCTGTTCCAGCTCACAGAGCCTTTTGGTTAGAGCTTTGTTCTACGGATGTATGCTCTAAGTCTAAGCTTTTAGCGATTCCTTACAAGGGGAAGACCTGGCTTGATGGGAATAATCTCCTTTGAAATAAAAAAAATAAATAAATAAGGATCCAAATTGTCTGCTGTTGTATCAAAGACAGCATGACGGACATGCCCCAGATCAGATCTTGCAGGGGGCAGGCTTTCAGTCTTCGTTCGGGCTTGGGTTCGAGATGTTCAGAATTCCTGGGCAATAGAAAATAGTGTTCCAGGGATTCAAATTGGACAGTTTTCTGCTTTCAAGATTATTTGCAGATCACAAAAGGTTAAGCGTTCTTACACTGCGTAAGAGACATCTCAGACCTGGGAATGATTGGTCCAGTTCCAATACAGATACTGGGTCTGTTTTTTTTTTATACCAATCGGTTTGTGGTTCCCAAAAAAGAGGGAACCTTCAGATCACTTTTTAAATCTCATGAGTCTAAACAGATTTTCTTAGTGTACCGTCCTTCAAGATGGCAACTATTCATTCCATTCTTCCCTTGATCCAAGAGGGTCAATTTATGACAACTGTGGATTTTAAGGACGCATACTTTTATGTGTCATTATCAAGTTGGACATACGCTTCCAGTTCGTGGTTCTTTCTTTTGGTCTTGCCTCAGCTCTCAGAGTTTTCACGAAGACTCTGGGAGCGCTGTGGGCGGTGCTTCGGTTATGGGGCATTGCAGTAGCGCCCTATCTGGATGACGTTCTAGTCCAGGCGCCATCTTTTCACTAAGCAAGATCCCATATTGACATAGTGTTATCTTCCTGAGACTCACGGGTGAAAGGTAAATTTGAGTAAGAGTTCCGGATACAGGAGTCACTTTCCAGGGAACCATAATAGTCTCCTTGTCCATGAAGATATTTCTGACAGAAATCCGGTCGCAGTGCAGAGTGCTTACTTTATTATTTGTGTTTCTTGTTTTCTTTTTACAAGTTTCAGCTAAGCGTTATAAAGATATTTCGTGGGTTCGTAAGGCTGGAAGGATTGTTTCAGTCCTTATTGAGCCTTCAAGTTGGATGACTGGGTCAGCGGCGTTCCGCTGCATCACTCATTTTGCTTTTGGGTATCTCGGGACCTAGAGTATTCTTCCTCACGTGGGAGGATTGGAGGTTTAGTGCCTCCTTACCGCCTTTTGGAGGCTCTAGGAAAGCAGCAAATGTAGCCTAGTGGTTAGCTTTGTAGCTTTGCAACTCAAAGGTTGTTGGTTCGAATCCAGCTGCTGGCGCTGGATGTCCATTTTATTGTCCTGCTGGATGTACTCCTTCCAGGGTTCTCTGGTCAGTGAGACCTTTGGACTTCCCCATGTGGGTTAAGTATCCTTATGGAGACCTGGATTTCCCTTCGAGAGAGTTCTTTTTGGCTCTGCTTGGGAGTCTTCCTGATCTGGGAATGTTCCACATACTTGCAGGTTCCCCTCTGTCTCGTATAGTGAGGTGGAGACTAGCCTTGATCGAGTGACCTTGTCCTCGTGGTTTTCTCTTGCTTGGGTCATTTTGTGGCATTCGAATGCCTATGGGCTCTAGTGTCTTGGTTCGAGATGCCTTAGCTCCTTTGGAGCATTGGACTTCGGCATGGGGAGGTCCTTCTTAGGTCGGGACTTGCAAGGTGTCTCGTTCTCCTAGAGGTTACATTAATATCTCCCTGTGGATCTGTTTCTAGGACAAGATGGGGTGTTTCAATTTCCGGTATATTGTTTGTTTTAAACAATGGGAGGCTCGAACCTGTCATTACCCCGGCTCTTCTTGTTGCTGAGGCTGTTGCTTAACGTTTACCTTGTGGATCCCGTTTATGGTGTACCACAGTGGCTTAGAGGCGACTATGCTTCCTTGAAGGCTGAAGGTCTGGAGTTCATATCCAGCTGTGACTAAGTGCTCTTCATAACGCATGTCCGGCAGATATCCTTGCCAAGGCTCTATTAACCGGTCTTTTCAGGATCCTGGGCAGGTTCGGGGTATGGGCTATGTCCTTTGGTCTGGCTAGTTGAGCCGGTCGACAGCCAGATTTCCTGAGTACCGCTTTCAATGGCTTTGCCTAGGCTCAATGAACGGTTTCCTCTGAACTGTTTGCTGAAGTACCCTGATGGCCTCGCGGTTCTGCAGGCAAGGGGTTATAGGGATAACCACTGCAGTTTATGCACCCTTCTGTGCGCTAGGATTTAGGGGATTCCTTCCAGGTTCATCTGCGTTAGAGAGTGTTCTCTTATTCGGCCTGTGGCCTTGTGGGCAGGTACTCTGTGTCTCATGGCCCCCTTTTTCTTAGGGGGGGTTTGTTCTCCTATAAGGAGGCCTTTTTTAGGATTTTTCCTAGGATTCAAGGGATGGAACAGAGGGTTTAACCTATTAGCATGCTCTCTGGGGTGTTCTGTTCTTCCTGTGTCTTGCTGACTCCGTGTCGAGATGGGTCGTTACTGGACTCTTCTGGCTTTTCGGCCTTGTCGATTGTCTTCTGGAGCCTCGGGGGGAGGGGTTCCCGAGATCTGTGGAATGGCTGAAGCCATTTTATTTTACGCTCTTTTGTGAGCGGATGCCGGGGTTCTTCTATTCCCTGTTTTCAGACCTACTGATGCTTGGGCTGGCCCGGCTGGGAGTAGGTCCTAAGATTGTTGTCCCTTTGGGACTTATGTGTCGGTCTGGTGGCTGGGAGTGCCTAGAGGGTGACCTCTGTTTGGGAGTTTTTACAATCCGATATCCTGTTTGGCCTCCTCTTGCTTTTCGTAAAGTTTTCTGACTCAGTGTTTACTCCTGCTACACATATTTGTATACTTCAGTATTCTATGTGCTGACGACTTGAGGATAAGTTTTCTGTGGTCGTTTCGGTGCTTCCACTCGTCGTGGAGAGTAGAAATCGTTGTTTTGGATGCCCGGTCCTAGGCCTTGTGTTATGTTTGTCTAGGCATTGCCTCCCCTTATTGTTTGGACCCATTTGGGTCTTTATGAGCTGGGCTCGTTATAGGGGCCTTCCTATCTGGAATTTTGTGGCGTCCTTTCGATTTTCTTTCTTTTTTTCTTGTCCTGTCCCTTTGGGAGTTTTGGACTGGTGTTCCCTTTGCTAGTAAAGGGTGTGTGGTTGGGGGCCGACCGCTGGGTGACGGTGTCTCCTGGAGGACTGTTGGATCAGTTGAGTCTAATTTTACGGTCTCTAGCTAGGCTTCCGGACTATCTGCGGGTCAGTGTCCTTGGGGCCTTTTCCTTTCAATGTTCTCGGCTTCTGACAAAGCGGGGTTTTGTTGGGTAGTGGTTTCAGGCCTGGTGCCCTCAGAATGGGCCGCCTCTTGTACCCTCCTGTCTTGGCATTCAGTGTCCTCTATAGCTTAGGTACTGTTTTCCCAAAAGTAATGAATGCAGCTGTGAACTCTTTCCATTTATGAAGAAAAACATAAATTATGCTTACCTGATAATTTTCTTTTCTTCAGATGGAAAGAGTCCACAGCTCCCCATCCGTATATTTTTCTGTGGGGCGTCTGTATTTTTATTCTTCTGGCACCTTTTTCAGCCTGATATTTCTTCTACTGTTCCTTGTTCCTCGGCAGAATGACTGGGGGATGAGGGGAGTGGGAGGAGTATTTAAGCTTTTGGCTGGGGTGTCTTTGCCTCCTCCTGGTGGCCAGGTTCTGAATTCCCAAAAGTAATGAATGCAGCTGTGGACTCTTTCCATCTGAAGAAAAGAAAATTATCAGGTAAGCACAATTTATGTTTTTGTGCAGTAAAAGAGCTGATTGCCCTTTTAAGGCAGTAAAAGAGCTGAATGCCCATACCAATTCCCCCTTTAGGGAAAATGGGTAGGTTTATTTAGTGTTAGTTTTTTTTATTTTGGGGGTTTTGGTGGGTGGGGTTTTTTTTATTGTTAGGGGGGGACTTAGTATTTTTTAAATGTAAAAGGGCTGTTTTCTTTCCTTTTAAGGGCTATTTTTAGTTTAGATTAAGGGGTGTTTTTATTTGGGGGGCTTTTATTTTTATAGGGATTCCGTTTAATTTTTTAATTTTTGATAATTTTTATTTTAGACTTTATTTTTTGTAATTTTAGATAATTTTTTGTAATTTAATGTTAGGTTTTATTTTTTTTAACTTAGTTTTTATTTTATGTAATTGTGGTTAATTTAGGGGGTGTTAGGTTAGGGGGCTTAGTAATTAAATTAGTTATTTGCCTTGTGGGTGGGTGGCGGTTCAGGAGTTAATAGGTTAATTAGGTTTATTGCTATGTGGGAGTTTGGCGGTTTGGGGTTAATAGGTTTATTGCAATGAGGGGTTGGCGGTTTAGAGGTTAATAGGTTAATTAGGTTTATTGCGATGAGGGGTTGGCGGTTTAGGGGTTAATAGGTTAAATAGGTTTAGTGTGATGTGGGGGATTAGGGGTTAATGGGCTTATTAGGTTTATTGCGATGTGAGGGGTTGGTGGTTTAGGGGTTAATAGGTTAATTAGGTTTATTGCGATGTGGGGGTTTAGGGGTTAATAGGTTTATTAGGTTTATTGCGATGTCGAGGTTTGGCGGTTTAGGGGTTAATAGGGCTATTAGGTTTATTGCGTTGTGGGGGGTTGGGGGTTTAGGGGTTAATAGGTTTATTGCAATGGGGGGTTGGTGGTTTAGGTGTTAATTAGGTTTATTGTGGTGTTTAATTTGTAGATTAGAGATTAATTACTTTTATTATTTTGCGATGTGGGGGTTGAGGGTTTAGATATTTGTTAATACTTTGTGTTAGGGTTGCACCAATACCATATTTTTAAGACCGAGTACAAGTACCAATACTTTTTTTCAAATACTCACCGATACCAATTACCGATACTTTTTTTTATGGCATGACAGTGTACCAAGCACAACACAGACTAATGATTTAAGATCACTTCTTTATAATTATGAACTGTAACTCAAAAGACATTTTGAAATAATAAAACAGTTTATGTGCTAATTCACAGAACATGTTTATAAATAAAAATATTACAATAACATATATTAATAATAACAAAAATAAATAACAGCTGCAGCAGCTGGGGCTGGAAAGCTACAATTTAAAGGGGTGATTACTGGATGCAATTGGGTTGTAGGGTGCCTATATAACTCATCAATCTGACATTTGTATTTTAATACAAAGTAATATAATTTAATTCTGAAAATAATATTGGGGAAGGAGTATCCCAGTAATCCCCTTTGAGAAAAATGGGGCATTTGCATTCTACTGACTCAACAGAAAATAGGGCTGGTCTTCATATTTTTCCAGGGCTGCTTTTTATTCCCAGTCCAGCCCTGGCTAAAGATGTTCAGAGTACAGTATGTTTTGAGCATAATTGTGCAAGATGAGAACTAGCAGTATAACAGGCAATCTAGCAATTGGAATAATTTTTCAAACCTTAGTAGCAAGTTCTTATTAAGGAACAGAAGCATCTCTGCATGTTCAGCTATAAGTCTGTTTCTGCAATCAGTAAGGATGTTTGACGCTAAGCTGAACAGTCTTTTACTTTTCACACTACTGCATGGGTCAGAAAGATATTTTTTGGCCATTAAATCTTAGTTTATTAACTGCCCAGTACTTCAGGCTTCCAGCTGTAAAGCAGCTGCTTTTGGAGCACTACACTGCTGTATTGGCAGAACAGAAGTGAACAATTTTTAGTTAAGTCTCCACTCCAGCTTAAAATGAAATGGGAGCATGCAGTTTGAAAAACACCACCAAATGGCGTATGGGTAGGAATTTGAGGTATCTGTGCATTTGCACGAGTACAAGTACTCATGCAAATACTTGGTATCGGCACCGATACTAGTATCGGTATCAGTGCAACCCTACTTTGTGTGGCGGTTAGTTTTTTTTTTTTTTGTTATACTTCATGCGAGCAGTTAGTTTTTTTTTTATTATTTTGTGCAGGCAGTTGCATGTTTTTTTTCTTAATGCTTGGTTTGCCTATGCTGCATACAGGTGGATTATTTTGGCTGCGCGCACAGCCAACATTCCTTTGGGGATGCGTGCGCAACTGGCGGCGAACGTGTTACAAACGTGATTATAGTATAGATACTGCAGGCAGGAAGTGAGAAGATAGCACTTATAAGGATAGTACGTTATGTTTAGTAGTGCAGGCAGAGTACAGTCAGAAGTGAGTAGATAGCACTTATAAGGACAGTACGTTATGTTTAGTAGTGCAGGCATAGCACAGTAGGTATTGAGAAGATAGCACTTATAAGGACAGTACGTTATGTTTAGTAGTGTAGGCAGAGCACAGTAGGAATTGAGCGGATAGCACTTATAAGGACAGTACAATTATGTTTAGTACTGCAGGCAGAATACAGTAGGTATTGAGTAGATAGCACTTATAAGGACAGTACGTCATGTTTAGTAGTGCAGGCAGAGCACAGTAGGAAGTGGGTAGATAGCACTTATAAGGACAGTACGTTATGTTTAGTAGTGCAGGCAGAGTACAGTAGGAAGTGAGTAGATAGCACTTAAAAGGACAGTTTATTATGTTTTAATAGTGAAGGCAGAGCACAGCTGTGCCTTGTAGACTGGAACTGAAATGGAAGAGAAATCTGATTCAAATGACATGACTGGTTGTGTTAAATCTGTGGGGTGTTACTACTCACGGTATCTATAAATGTTTACAATAGTTTATTCATTATTTAACTTGGTTTTTCTTTCACAGGTTGCGGATCAGCAGGCTGCCATGTTTGGCCAGTGCAGCTTTGATGTGGGGAATGTTAAGTTAACAATGGGAACTGGAACTTTTATGTCTATTAACACAGGCAACACCCTACATACCTCAATAGCAGGTAATGTGACATGCCAACCACTCACGTCATTGGTGGAGTATAGAGATAAGGCTTTAGCTTGATCTTTAAAACAGAAATCTACCAATTGCACTTAAAGTCAATTTAAAGGGACATTTTATAGTGAAAAAAAAATATTCTGTCATGCAATTTTATCACTAGTGACCATGCAAGTATATGTGTTTAAATCCTGCAAAGCACCCAAGCGGGTACTACCACTGACGCAATACAGCGCTAGTTGCACAACTGGGTCATGTGACTAGCAGTGCTGATTGGGGCAGATGTGGTTTGCGCTCAGGGCCAGCAATTCTCTGCAGCTCCAAAGTGGTTCTTTTTCCTGTGTTTTTAACACCTTTTGCATGTAATACTTTCATTATCATGGCAATTTAAGCTCTGCACAAATAAATATTAAAGTTTTAGTTCAGTTATAATATGAATTTTCCATAATTCTTAAATTTAAAGGAATATGAAACTCAAAAATGTTTCATGTTTCGGACAGAGCATACAGTTTGAAAGATCCATCCAGTTTACTGTATTACAAATTTGCTTCATTCTATTGGTAAAAAGCAATGTAATACTGGGAGCTAGCTGAATATATTCGGGAGCCAATGATGAGGCATATATGTGCAGCCATCAATCAGCAGCTAATTGCTGCTCATGAGCCTACCTAGGTACTTTACAACAAAGGATGCCAGGATAACAAAGCAAATTACGTAATAGAAATAAACTGGAAATTTGTTTTAATTGTATGCTCCATCTGAATCATGAAATAACATTTTTGGGTTTCATGTCGCTTACAAATATTCACTATAAGAGCAAAAATAAAATGCTGTAATGTACCAGAGTATCTTGTTGTTATACTGTGGCTTAAACTGTGTTTATTCCCCACAAAATAAGAGAATGTTTTACAATAGCCTTTGAAATATAACTCCTCAGGTGAGAAAGCAGCCAGTAATTGGAGATTGCACCTGTGTGCCTGGCTTTCCTTTTCCCCCCGCTGTATGCTGATCTGTAGCGGCACAAAACAAGGAACTAATTAAAAAATAAATTGGTCTAATGATTAGGCAAATGTTTTGTTTTAGAGCAAAAGTGCAATGATAACATTCTCTAGCAGATTAGAACATTGTATTATTCTTTCCTTAGTTTTTTTAAATGATGTACTTTTTCTTTCTTGGTCATGTTATACATAAGCTTATTAGTGACAAGCCCATGTGCTGCGGTTTGTACATAACCGCCTGCAAATCAGCAGCTAGCTCCCAGCTTCTCGGCCTACTTACGTATGCTTTTCAACAGAGGGTACCAAAGCAAATTAGATAATAGGAGTAAAAGTTGATTAAAATGACATGCTCTGTCTGAATTACAAAAGTCTAATTTTGACTTTACTGTCCTAAAGTTTATTGTACTGCAGTATCTAAACACTTGATTTCACTTTGTAAAAGAGTAAAAAAACATTTTATTTCTCTTACATTGGTGTGTCCGGTCCACGGCTTCATCCTTACTTGTGGGATATTCTCAATCCCTACAGGAAGTGGCAAAGAGAGCACACAGCAGAGCTGTCCATATAGCTCCCCTCAGGCTCCGCCCCCCCAGTCATTCTCTTTGCCGCTCTAAACAAGTAGCATCTCCACGGGGGTGGTAAAGACTTTGTGGTGTTAGTTTGTAGTCTTTATTTCTTCTATCAACTGCTACCTCTCTTTCCTTCTGGCTGAAAAGCATCATCCGATTGGCTTATGAGACTGCCGGACGGCAGCCTCCTGAACGAATTACCGCTCACTCCACTAGAGCTGTGGCTTCCACATGGGCTTTCAAGAACGAGGCTTCCTTTGAACAGATTTATAAGGCAGCGACTTGGTCTTCACTGCATACATTTGCCAAATTTTACAAATTCGATACTTTTGCTTCTTCGGAGGCTGTTTTTGGGAGAAAGGTTTTGCAAGCAGTGGTGCCTTCCGTTTAGGTTACCTGACTGTTTCCCTCCCTTCATCCGTGTCCTAAAGCTTTGGTATTGGTTCCCACAAGTAAGGATGAAGCCGTGGACCGGACACACCAATGTAAGAGAAAACAGAATTTATGCTTACCTGATAAATTTCTTTCTCTTACGGTGTGTCCGGTCCACGGCCCACCCTGGCGATTTAGTCAGGTCTAAATTTATTTTTGTAAACTACAGTCACCACTGCACCCTATGGTTCTCCTTTTTCTCCTAACCGTCGGTCGAATGACTGGGGGGGCGGAGCCTGAGGGGAGCTATATGGACAGCTCTGCTGTGTGCTCTCTTTGCCACTTCCTGTAGGGATTGAGAATATCCCACAAGTAAGGATGAAGCCGTGGACCGGACACACCGTAAGAGAAAGAAATTTATCAGGTAAGCATAAATTCTGTTTTTTTTGTTGTTGCTCTCGGGTTGTATGTTCAGTTATTTTTGCAGGTTTGTCCATTTTTTTTTTTGGTCTTGGCTGCTTCCCAAAACTACAATGTGAGCATTTGTAGTCTGTTGTGTATCTAAGACAATACAGGAAGGGCGATCCCACAAGGGACTGACTTTACTGTAGTTTGTTTATGTTCTGCTTTATTGCAGCAGCAACAATAATTAAACATTGCTGCTTGTATTTTCCTACCTCATCCAATAATTCTGTATTTCTCCACTTGTGACTTTGCCCCTGTTTGTGTAGAAGCATTTTCCTCTAGGTTGCACCTTGTAAGCTACAGCTAGATTTCATACTCCAGCATCATTTTCTTGTTTTTAATACGAGGACTCAATATTTAGAACTTGGTTCATCTTTTCATAGAGTTTGAAAGATTAGATTTTTTTACAGTCAGGGTAGGATATCACATATCTATATGGAACCCCAAGCTTGCTTTAATACCTGCAGGTACATATAGTTTGTTATTATTCAGTGCCTGCAAAGGGGAATTTATCATTTGAGACTACAAAGGGATATTTCCTTGTGGATGGGAGAGAAATGTAAAAAGCCCATAGGGGATTCATAGCTATACAACAAGAACAGTTGTTAAGAGATATTCAAAGACTGTGTTTTTTTTTTTTTTTTTTTTTTTTTTTTTTTTTTTTAAAACACATACAGTTTATAACTGAAATTCTAAAGATCTGCATAAATGCTATATTTATCTCTGAAATCTAAAATCTTACCCTTGAAAAAACACATGAGTATGTTGTATCTAATAGCATTGGGGGGGGGGGGGATTTGTATCTTAACAGTGTGATGCACATCAATACACAAGATTCTGTGCAGATGCAAGCTGTCGGTGAGCATGCACACTGCCGCAGCATAGGGACTGATTTGTCACATACACAGTAAAAACTATTACTCCTTATACTAAAAGCGTGTTAGTAACTTTTTGTGGTCATATCTGCTGCTTACTAACTGATGCACACTGTCCTACATTTGTTGAGATGCTTTACATCATTCATTTTGTTCCACTTAAAGGGATGCTAAACTCAATTTTTTTCTTTCATGATTCAGATAGAGCACGCAATTTTAAGTAACTTTCTAATTTACTCCTATTATCATTTTCTCTTTGTTCTCTTGCTATCTTTATTTAAAAAGCAGAAATGTAAAGTTTAGGAGCTAGCCCATTTTAGGTTCAGCACCCTTTGATATTAGGAGTAAATTAGAAAGTTGCTTAAGATTGCATGCTCTATCTGAATCATTAAAGATTAAATTTGGGTTTAGTATCCCTTTAAGCAGGAAAAGCTGTAGTGTTGTGGGGTTTTAGTTTGTGCACATATATTTGTTTTTACATTTTTCTGTCTGGCTCACAGATCTTATTTTGAAATGTTTGAGGAGAAAAGAGTATCTGAGCCTGAGTTCTTTTTTGAAATAAATAATATGTACTAGGATTTAGAGCCTACTAGTATACCAAACCACCCCTAAAACACTCCTGTGCCAAATGGAGTGTAAAAAGATACAGTAAAAAACACAAATAAGGGGAGTTCCTTAAACTAAGGGTAAAAGGTAAATCGTGTTTTAAAAAGGTGGAGTATGGGTGGCTAGGGGAGTGTAAACCTCTTTCTAGGAAATTCCTAATTGGATTAAATAGAATAGTGTGGAGGGCACTTAAAGCTTAAACACTAAAAAATGTGAATCATATTTGGTTTTGTCTGTCTATTGTCTATATATGACAAACGTGTATATTATAATGATGTTTAGATATTATATTATAGGTATCTGTATACGTAAATGGCTGTATTATACAGCTATACAGCCAGCAATATCCTGATATTGTAAAAAGATAAACTAGTGAAAACCTCTATATTCAAAAAGGTGAAAATATAAAACATCAATAAAAAAGATATCAATGAGGAAATAAAAATGAATACATGTGAATAAATCGATGTGTTAAATAAGTGAATGAATTTAATAAACAAGTGTTAAATTGCGCTAATATTTCTCTTGCAAGGTGTATCCAGTGCACGGATTCATCCTTTACTTGTTTGATATTCTCATTCCCTACAGGAAGTGGCAAAGAGAGCACACAGCAGAGCTGTCCATGTAGCTCCCCCTCTAGCTCCACCCCCCAGTCATTCTCTTTGCCGGCTCTTAGCACTAGGGTCTCTCTCAGGAGGGTAAAGTGAATGTGGTGTTAGAATTGTAGTTTTTATCATCTTCAATCAAGAGTTTATTTTAAATGGTACCGGTTTGTACTATTTACTCTCTAGCAGAAAAGTGATGAAGATTTCTGCTGAGAGGAAAATGATTTTAGCATGTTGTAACTAAAATCCACTGCTGTTCCCACACAGGACTGAGGAATACCAGAAAACTTCAGTTGGGGGGAACAGTTTGCAGGGTGATCTTCAATAAGGTATGTTCAGTCATTTATTTCTAGACAAGACTGAGATAATGCTAGAAGAGACTGACAATATCCCCATGAGGGGAGGATAAGCTATGTTCACAGACTTAGTAAGGAATTGAATGCTTACATAATAGGGCTAATATACTGGTTGACACTTACTAAGGGCAATCGATTGTTTAGCTAAGGAAAAATCGTTTTGCAAGACACTTTGAAAGCCCTTTTGGGTTTTTCTGGGGTTATTTCCCACATGGCTGTTTTTTATTCACTTAGGAGTGATTTAGTAGGCCTCACAACTCTGGAGTAGAGTGGGAAGGGCCTAATTTTGCGCCTCAGATGCGCACTTAGAATTACAGAGAGGTTCATGCTGCTTCACATGGAGGGTCCTGCTGCTGTTTGAGGGCCTTAAAGAAGCTATATTCCCCCAAATCTGATCCCTAAGGGCAGGTAGGGCCACAGCAAGGCTGTGGCAAGGTGCTGTAGTAATTTTAACCGGGTTTTGGCTTTAAACTGCTCCGGTTTCGGCATTAAGGGGTTAATCGTTCTGCAACTTGTGGTGCAATCTTATTAAGGCTTTAGGAACATACTGTGAAAATTTCAAAAGGATTGCTGCATTTTTCACTGTTTTGTAAAATTGTGTGCTCTTTTTATCTCTTAAAGGCACAGTAACGTTTTTTCAAATTGTGTTTTTTATTTGATTAAAGTGATTTCCAAGCCTGTTTGTGTATACTATTAACTACTTGCCGAGTTCTTCATTCCATTCCCCGGCCATCTGTGGCTCAGTGCATGGAGACAATCGGATTAATGGTAGCGGCAATGGACATAGTCCCTTTTGCTCGGATACATCTCAGACCACTGCAACTATGCATGCTCAAACAGTGGAATGGGGATTATGCAGATTTGTCTCCTCAAATTCAGTTGGACCAGGAGACCAGAGATTCTCTTCTCTGGTGGTTGTCTCAGGACCACCTGTCTCAGGGAATATGTTTCCGCAGGCCAGAGTGGGTCATTGTAACGACCGACGCCAGTCTGTTAGGCTGGGGTGCGGTCTGGGACTCCCTGAAAGCTCAGGGCTTATGGTCTCGGGAAGAAACGCTTCTCCAGATAAACATTCTAGAACTGAGGGCGATATTCAACGCTCTTCAGGCATGGCCTCAACTATGCGGCCAAATTCATCAGATTTCAGTCGGACAACATCACGACTGTAGCTTACGTCAATCATCAGGGGGGGACAAAGAGTTCCCTAGCGATGACGGAAGTAACCAAAATAATCAGGTGGGCGGAGGACCACTCCTGCCATCTCTCAGCAATTCACATCCCAGGAGTAGACAACTGGGAGGCGGATTTTCTAAGTCGTCAGACTTTTCACCCGGGGGAGTGGGAACTCCACCCGGAGGTATTTGCTCAGCTATGGGGCATTCCCGAATTGGATCTGATGGCGTCCCGTCAGAACGCCAAACTTCCTCTCTACGGGTCCAGGTCCCGGGACCCCAAGGCGGTATTGATAGATGCTCTAGCAGCGCCTTGGTCCTTCAATCTGGCTTATGTTTTTCCACCGTTTCCTCTCCTCCCGCGTCTGGTCGCCAGAATCAAGCAGGAGAAGGCTTCAGTGATTCTGATAGCACCTGCGTGGCCACGCAGGACTTGGTATGCAGACCTAGTGGACATGTCATCTGTCCCACCATGGACACTGCCAGTGAGGCAGGATCTCCTAATACAGGGTCCGTTCAAGCATCCAAATTTAGTTTCTCTACGTCTGACTGCTTGGAGATTGAACGCTTAATTCTATCAAAGTGTGGGTTCTCTGAGTCATTTATAGATACTCTGATTCAGGCTAGAAAGCCTGTCACCAGGAAAATCTACCATAAGATATGGCGGAAATATCTTTGTTGGTGTGAATCCAAGGGTTACTCATGGAGTAAGATTAGGATTCCCAGGATATTGTCTTTTCTCCAAAAGGATTGGAGAAAGGATTGTCAGCTAGTTCCTTAAAAGGACAAATATCTGCTTAGTCTATCCTGTTACACAAGCGTCTGGCAGAAGTACCAGACGTTCAAGCGTTTGCTCAGGCTTTAGTCAGAATCAAGCCTGTCTATAAACCTGTGGCTCCGCCATGGAGTTTGAATCTAGTTCTTTCAGTTCTTCAAGGGGTTCCGTTTGAACCATTACATTCCATAGACATTAAATTGTTATCTTGGAAAGTTTTGTTTTTGGTAGCTATCTCTTCTGCTCGAAGAGTTTCAGAATTATCTGCCTTACAGTGTGATTCACCTTACCTGGTGTTCCACGCAGATAAGGTAGTTTTGCGTACCAAGCCTGGTTTTCTTCCTAAAGTTGTTTCTAACAAGAATATTAACCAGGAAATAGTTGTTCCTTCTCTGTGTCCTAATCCATCTTCGAAGAAGGAACATCTGTTACATAATCTTGATGTAGTTTGTGCTTTAAAGTTCTATTTACAAGCAACTAAGGATTTCAGACAAACATCTTCCTTGTTTGTTATCTATTCTGGTAAGAGGAGAGGTCAGAAAGCGACTGCTACCTCTCTTTCCTTTTGGCTGAAAAGCATAATCCGTTTGGCCTATGAGACTGCTGGCCAGCAGCCTCCTGAAAGAATTACTGCTCATTCTACCAGAGCAGTGGCTTCCAAGTGGGCTTTCAAAAATGAGGCTTCTGTTGAACAGATTTGTAAGGCAGCGACTTGGTCTTCACTGCATACTTTTGCCAAATTTTACAAATTCGATACTTTTGCTTCTTCGGAGGCTATTTTTGGGAGAAAGGTTTTGCAAGCAGTGGTGCCTTCCGTTTAAGGTACATGTCTTGTTCCCTCCCTTCATCCGTGTCCTAAAGCTTTGGTATTGGTATCCCACAAGTAAAGGATGAATCCGTGGACTGGATACACCTTGCAAGAGAAAACAGAATTTATGCTTACCTGATAAATTACTTTCTCTTGCGGTGTATCCAGTCCACGGCCCGCCCTGGCATTTGTCAGGTAAAAGTTGTTTTATTTAAACTACAGTCACCACTGCACCCTATGGTTTCTCCTTTTTCTTCCTAACCTTTGGTCGAATGACTGGGGGGTGGAGCTAGAGGGGGAGCTATATGGACAGCTCTGCTGTGTGCTCTCTTTGCCACTTCCTGTAGGGAATGAGAATATCCCACAAGTAAAGGATGAATCCGTGGACTGGATACACCGCAAGAGAAAGTAATTTATCAGGTAAGCATAAATTTTGTTATCTCACTAAAAACAGGTAGGCAATGTAAAAGATGATAGTTCAGGGATGTCTCCCTTTTAGCATATAAAATAAATTATTGGTTAAAAAGTCCATTCGGACCACCTTTAAATGAAAATGGATTAATAATCCATAAAGTTCCTTGTGATTTGCAATTTGCAAGAGCTGAAAGTATTTTAACTTATGATACAATAGTAACAGTCTCGTTTGCGGATTTAGAAGATATTTTGCTATTTGTAGCAGTTTCTTTACACACCAATGTCGTTATTGGGACTTCTCTGAACAAACTGCCTGTAGCTTTTACATCGAATAGACTCACCACCTGGATCTCTACCACCTCTGAATCGGGCTCCTCTCATCGTTCCTTGCGGCTCGTATTGCCCTCTGGTTCTGGCGTTTGGGTTTCCTTTTTCGCCATGTGTGTATAACTTTGAGTTTGAGTTCCATCACAGAGTATAGCACCGGGAAAGACACTGCAGTAGTTGTATGAGGTGCTTATCCTGCTGCTATACTTTGGAGAACAAGTACTTGTTGAAGCCTAAAACATTTCAGGAGTTGAACAAAGAGATGGCAAAGACTGACGATAACTGACCTATCACAAAGCTAATTTGAGGTTACGTGATAGACCCAGAACTCGAATTCGAAGTTGTACTCACACGCCAAAAAGGAAACCCAAACACCAGAACCGGAGGGCGGTGAGAGGAGCCCGATTCGGAGCTGGTAGATATCCAGGTGGTGAGTCTATCTGATGTAAAAGCTACAGACAGTTTGGTCAGAGCAGTCACAATAACGACATTGTTATGTAAAGAAACAGCTACAAATAGCAACATATCTTCTAAATCCGCATACAAGACTGTTACTATTGCATCATAAGTTATAATACTTTCAGCTCTTACAAATTGCAAATCACAAGGAACTTTATGGATTATTAATCTATTTTCATTTAAAGGTGGTCCGAATGGACTTTTTAACCAATAATTTATTTTATATGCTTCAAGGGAGACGTCCCTGAACTATAGTCTTTTACATTGCCTGCTGTTTTTTGTGAAATATATTGGCGCAATTTAACATTTGTTTATTAAATTCATTCACTTATTTAATACATCGATTTATTCACATGTATTAATTTGTTTCCTCATTGATATCCTTTTTTTTTCTTTTTTCTAATGAAACGGTGAGTCCACGGATCATCTAATTACTATTGAGAATATCACTACTGCCCAGCAGGAGGTGGCAAAGAGCACCACAGCAAAGCTATTAAATATCACCTCCCTGCCCTCCAACCCCAGTCATTCTCTTTGCCTACATTAGAGCAAGAAAGTGGTAAAGTTAGGTGTTAAGAAAAGATTCTTCAAGCAAGATTTTATTATTTTTTAAGCAGTACAAGATTGTTCTGCTTTGTCCTAGGGTGTAGCCATAGTCCATATCAGTCTCTTCAGTAAAGCAGTGGTGGCTTTCAAGCAATGGGAACTTGTGGGGCACAATCCTCACTGCGCCTCCTATGTATTTATGCTGCCCTAACCATGCAAGCCTGAGTAAGATTACTCAGTCTTTGTTTCTATCCACAGATCCATGTGAGGGATCTGGCCTCTCAAACCTAGTGAGCTGCCGTGCTGCCTGGCAGAAGTCTTAAGTTAAGTGCTAACTTTATTTTTTTCTGGGACACGCTGCAGAGAAAATATATAGCACTTTATCATACACAGTGGGACAAGTCACATTCTCCTATGATAGGGGAATGGTTATTAAAGGCAGCAGTAGCAGGCACTGGGGATGAGGAGACTCTTGGCTCAGTCATGGTGGTGTGTTTTTTACTTTACTCCCGACGGCTGTGGTAATACATTTAGCCGAACGGGAGTTTCATGTGGTTACGTCCACGATGGGCGGAGTTAGTTACGGCGGCAGCTTCTATTGCGCGCTTTTTTTTGCCCTGTCTCACTTCCTGATTTCGGTAGTGGGGAATACAGCTGCGTCACAGGTTTAGCAGCGTTGCGGTTACCGAACCATAATTTGTAAATAGTTGAGTCTGGATTATCTACAGAGTAGTACGCTCCGTTAGCAGGCAGGCAGGTAAGTACCTCAGCAAGGCAAAAGCTGAGGTGTAGAGTTGTCTGAAGTGTTTTTTTGGGGGGCCACTTTGTTTTGTTAAATAACAGAAAAATAAAGCAGTTATTTTTTCGTTTAAAATTAAGAGACAGTAACGTTTCTTTTTTGGGGGATATTTTCTAAATAAAATATCAGTTTCCTGTTTGTCTGTTTATTGGTGAATAAAGATGGACCAAGAAACCCTGCAAGTTTTGTTTCTTGTTGCTATTTCATCTGCTCAAAGAGTTTCAGAGCTCTCGGCATTACTGTACGAGTCTCCTTACCTTATTTTTCGTGCGGATAAGGTAGTTTTGCGTACTAAGTTAGGGTTTCTCCCTAAAGTGGTTTCAGATCGGAACATTAATCAGGAGATTGTTGTTCCTTCCTTGTGTCCTAAGCCTTCTTCTCAGAAGGAACGTCTGCTACACAATCTAGACGTGGTGCGGGCATTGAAATTCTTTTTACAAGCGACTAAGGATTTTCGTCAGTCTTCTGCTCTCTTTGTGGTTTTCCCAGGGAAATGTAAGGGGCAGTAAGCTACAGCTACTTCTCTTTCTTTGTGGCTGAAGAGTATCATTCTCTTTGCCTATGGAACCGCTGGACAGCAGCCTCCTGAGAGAGTTATGGATTCTACGAGGGCTGTTTCCTCTTTCTGGGCATTCAAAGATGAAGCTTCTGTAGAACAGATTTGCAAGGCTGCAACTTGGTCCTCTCTTTACACTTTTTCAAAATTCTATAAATTTGACACTTTTGCCTCGGCTAAGGCTTCTTTTGGGAGAAAGGTTCTTCAAGCAGTGGTGCCTTCTGTTTAGGTTCCCTGTCTTGTCCCTCCCTTATCTGTGTACTCTAGCTTGGGTATTGATTCCCAATAGTAATTAGATGATCCATGGACTCACCGTGTCATTAGAAAGTAAACAAAATGTATGCTTACCTGATAAATTTCTTTCTTTGACACGGTGAGTCCACGGCACTCCCTGTTTTCTTAAGACAGGTTTTTGTGTGTATGTTGTAAACTTCAGACACCTCTGCACCTTGTTGCTTCCTTTCTCTCCTTTGCTTCGGTCGAATGACTGGGGTTGGAGGGAAGAGAGATGATATTTAACAGCTTTGCTGTGGTGCTCTTTGCTGCCTCCTGCTGGGCAGGAGTGATATTCCCAATAGTAATTAGATGATCCATGGACTCACCGTGTCAAGAAAGAAAGAAATTTATCAGGTAAGCATACATTTTGTTTTTATTGATGTTTTATATCTTTCACCTGTTTGAATATAGAGGTTTTCACTAGTTTATCTTTTCACAATATCAGGATATTGCTGATTGTATAGCTGTATAATACAGCCCTTTACGTATACAGATACCTATAATATAATATATAAACATCATTATAATATACACGTTTATCATATATAGACAATAGACAGACAATACCAAATATGATTCACATTTTTTAGTGTTTAAGTTTTAAGCGCCCTCCACACATTAACCATTCTATTTAAAAAGGTTTATTACATATTCTATACATCAACATTTGCATAAAAAACAAATAAAATACAAGAACACTAATACGAAATGGTCTAAGGTACCTCTGGTATACCAGGATTAGAAAAAGTATTGTGCCGGCACTAAAAGTTCAACAAATAGTCTAGTCCTAGTAACGCCAAAAAAGTTAATGAAGAAAAAAACGAAGATCCCAGAAATCTACAGACGATAAAATTCAATGGAGATGGGTCCAAAAAAATCTTCTCTCTAAATAAGTACCTAAATGGAAAACAACAAAACACAAAATAGTGCAACCCTGTAGATAAATGCATATAATACTGGGGATAAAAGTACTCAACGGATGGTTCAAACAGCCTACACGTTTCGACCTACTGTATATTGGTCTTTCTCAAGGCTCTCTTTAGAGAATGCACTTCTAGTTCATGTGTGTCAAATAGGTAACATTGTGCTCACTCCCGTAGAGTTACTTATGAGAGGGTACTGATTGGCTAAAATGCAAGTCTGTCAAAATAACTGAGATAAGAGGCAGTCTGCAGAGGCTTAGATACAACGTAATCAGAGAGGTAAAAAGTATATTTAATATAATAGTGTTGGTTGTGCAAAACTGGGGAATGGGTAATAAAGGGATTTTCTATTTTTTTTTTTAAACAATAAAACATTTTTGACACTGTATAACTACTTTATACTGCCAACAGTCATTATTTACCTGAAAAGTGACAATGTCCCTATATCGATGTTTAATACATTTGATAAGAGTTCTGCATTTTATGCTATAGAACATTTCCCTTACCCATTTTTTGTTGTTGTTGTTGAAGACCTTGCTAAAAGTTCCATAATACTTCAATCTTTCTATACTGGACTAATAAGTTAATTCTATATCTAAATGATCAATAGCACAACAGTTCCTACTTGCTAGTGATTATTTTCCTTTTCTGCTATACTACTGATGTTACTGTATGTATGTTAGCTTACTGTATAATTGTGAGTCCAAGAGTTGCCCCTTTACCCATCACCTCATACCCCTTAACTATCATATTCTAGTTCCCTCTCAACCTCATTTATATCCATATATGCAGTACAAATGTGCTGACTGTTCCTAGTATAGGGTAACTACATAATGCTTTCTGTTTAAAATAAATATAAAATGAATTTTGCCTAACTACAGGTCATATTTGAAGTTATCATCAAACCAATTTTTCTGATGTATTGTCTGACTTTTCTGCATGCTCTCACATTAACGGCATTTGAGCTTTGTATTCTTGATCTGAATCTTCTATGACTACATTGTTAAACATATGTTGTATGTTTTTGTGTAATTCTCTCTGTTGATAAAACTTCACTGAAAATAAAAAATTATATTGTTAGCCAAACCATATTAATCCAGAGTCATTCATCAATATCACGACCAATATTTATTCCAATAAACCTGTAAAAACAATGCAATATACTGTTCAATCTAAAAGTTCATTAAGGGCATAGAACTGTACTAGAAGTCTATAGAGGCAGATGGATGTGGATTGCATATCAGGCCCTACTGCTCTTCATGACTCACATGTATAGGATCACGTTTTATTCTCACACATAAGTAATGATTTGTCAGGTTCATTTACATCACTTTATTTTAAAAGAATATGAAAACCAAAAATGATCTTGTTGTGATTGACAGAGCACACAATTTTAAAAATGTTACCATTTTAATATAAAATTTGCTTTTTCCATGATATTCTGTGTTGAAGTGATACCTAGGTAGGCATCTGGAACACTACATGACAGGAAATAGCACTGGCATCTAATGCTCTTGCAAATAGATGACATTCTTGCAAAACTGCTGGCGTATAGTGTCCCAGACATATGCAGGCTCCTTAGGTTACGTCTCTCCTTTTCAACAAATTTTACCAAGAATACAAAGAAAATTTGATAATAGAAGTAAATTTGGAAGTTGTTTAAAATGTAATGCTAATTGTCTCATGTCCCCTTAAAGGGCTATATAGTAGAATTGCATAATAAGCACATCCAAAATAAATAGAAATGCAATTGCACTTAAAGGGATATGAAACCCACAATAATGTTGTGATTCAGACAGAGCAGACCATTTAAAAAAAAAAAAGTTTTCAATTTAATTCTATTATCAAATTTGCTTTGTTTCCATGAAATTCTTTGTTGTAGAGATACCTAGATAGGCATCTGGAACACTACATGGCATGAAATAGCACTGCCATCTAGTGCTCTTGGAAATGGATAACATTCTTGCAAAACTGCTGCTATATAACGCTCCAGAAATAAAAATAAAATTTTTTAATAGAAGTAATTTAGAAAGTTGTTTAAAATTGCATGCTCGATCTGAATCATGAAATAACATTTTTGGGTTTTATATCCCTTTAAATGAGCAGATTCCCCCCTCCCCCCTAAAAAATGAAATTTTCTGCAATTACCAGCCCCCTTTATCATGTGACAGCCATGAGCCAATCACAGACTCATACACGTATACACTAAACTTTTGCACATGCTAAGTAGGAGCTGGTGCCTCAAAGTGTAAAAAGACCAGTAAGTACCTTCCTTGTGGCTATGTCCCTTAGGACTTACCAGTTGACAGACAGGACGCATGATAGACTCTGTTTTGCTTACCAGAACTGGTTTCCAACGCTTGTGTTACACAACCCCAAAGTGAGCGAAGCTCTATACACACGTTGCCGAAATGAGTAACCAGATAAAGTGGCTGTATGTTATTTTATTTTTATATTTTATGTTTTTTAATATTGTTTTAATAAATGCTAAAAGAAAGAGGATGTGGATGTCTGAGAGTATTTCATATAGTGTTGTAATACTACAGCTAGATCTGAAAAATGTCAGTACCTCTGTCTATATTCAAGAGACTTCCCACCTTACTACATTGTTGCACTATGGTCCTTAGCTGTTGCTTTTGTTTTTGAGGATTGAAGAAATTGTGAGGAATAAAAGCACTCATGAATCCTTCTTACCTCCTCTTTTGGTTCATTTGTTGTATTTTTTTTTGTACATTTGGAGAGTTTCTATGTCAGTATTTGACCAACTGATATTGATCTCTCATTTTGTTTCTCTGCCAGGTCTGTATCCTCTGATTGGCTGGAAGATTGGTGAAGAGGTGGTTTGTTTGGCAGAAGGTAATGCCTCAGACACTGGTACTGCCATCAGATGGGCTCAGGAGTTGAGTAAGTAAACAGTTGCTATGAATATAAAGCCTCCTGTCTAATCATACATAACTCTTATTAGGATTTACTGTATATCTATATTTAGGTTTTAGAAAACATGCAATAGACTGGGGATATAAATATTATAGGTAATGTAAAGAAAAAATAAATAAATATACATGAAAGAAATGTGTGAGCAATCATAACTGTGCCTCCTTTCATCCCTCTATCCATCTAATTAATTTGTTATAGTAATGTGTTTGAAGAATTGAGTTTTTGCATAGAAATAGGGCTAACACTGAAAATAATCTCCTGCTTTTCTTGTATTTTGTATTTGAAATCTGAAATATTGAAATGCTGTTCATGACGTGCATTTTTTTAATTCCAACATGTTAATTTACATTATTTTTATTTTTGCATATTTCTGTTACAAAAATGTGCTTAGAGGAATATGGCTGCACCTCTCTGATGAGGCCAAAAAAGGCCTGGGGTTGTCATGTTCCTTGTTCAAAGGAGAGCTGCCTGGTATTTCGGGGCTGGACTGACCTTACTTGGTGGGATCAGACTGATATGCTACAGGAAAGTTTTCCTTTGTGAAAAGCATTACTGGGCTAAAAGAGGCTGCTCCTAGGTGGTAACTCGCTATAGCACAAGCTACTGAGCTGTTGTTCGTTCCTGGTAGATCGCTTCTCTCGTCGTATACAAAAATGTAGCCCTGTAAGGATAATGCATAAAAAAAAACGGTTTCACACCAATATAAAAAGTACACAAATGGCCAATATAGACTGGAAACAAAAAACATAGATTTGTAGAAGCAGTTAAAGTGAATGTAAAGTTTTAATGAGAGAGTGCCCGGTTTTTAAAAATCTCTTAAAAACAGGGGCACTTTCATTAAACGTTACAATTAAGCATTTTTAAAAAAATATATTTTTCTTTATTACAGAAGCCCGGCGATCCTCTGCCTGCAGTTCCTGCTGTACTTAGCACAGCAATGATGAATCCGGCTTCCTCAAGGCGTCCAGCTCGTGAGGCCACACAATGATTGGAGGGAGCCAGATACGTCATCGATATGCTAAGTAAAGCAGGAGCTGCAGGCGGAGGATCGCCGGGCTGCTGTTGTAAACAAAAAGGTACGTTTTAAAAAAAAAAAACTTAAATGTAAAGTTTATTGAATGAAAGTGCCCCTGTTTTTTGAGTATTTTTAAAAACTGGGCGCTTTCTCATTAAACTTTACATTCTCGTTAAGAACCAGAAAGCCCATATTTCCTTCTGAATTGTAAGCTTTAATTGTTAGGCTATCATTGTGGATAGCCAAGGTATTCTAAAACTTTCTTACAGCTGTTGTAAACAAAAAGGTACGTTTTAAAAAAAAAAAACTTAAATGTAAAGTTTATTGAATGAAAGTGCCCCTGTTTTTTGAGTATTTTTAAAAACTGGGCGCTTTCTCATTAAACTTTACATTCTCGTTAAGAACCAGAAAGCCCATATTTCCTTCTGAATTGTAAGCTTTAATTGTTAGGCTATCATTGTGGATAGCCAAGGTATTCTAAAACTTTCTTACAGTATTTGTGCCTTTGCTACCTCTATTGGAAGTCTGTTCCATGAGCAGCTGCCCTTTCTGTAAAGAGGAGTTTCAGCAAATGACTGATACCCTCTAGGGTCTAGCATAACAGGCTTTTTTCTTCTGGGGCCATACGTTTTTTTTTTCTTGTAAGATTTATTTATTTTTAGTAAACCTCTTTTGACCAGTTTTTTATTTATTCACAATATATGCTTCTACAGAACTGTACACAATATTTAAAGGGACATTAAACCCAAATTTTTTATTTCATGATTCATATAGAGAATACCATTTTAAACAGCTTTCTAATTTACTTCTATTATCCAATTTGCTTCATTCTCTTGATATTCTTTACTGAAAAGCATATCTAGATAGGCTCAGTAGTTTCTGATTGGTGGCTGCACATAGATGCCTCATGTGATTGGCTCACCCATGTGCATTGCTATTTCTTTAACAAAAGATATCTAAAGAATGAAGCAAATTAGAAAATAGAAGTAAATTGGAATGTTGTTTAAAATTGTATTTTCTATCTGAATCATGAAAGAAATTTTTTGGGTTTAATGTCCCTTTAAAGACAATGCTGGTATTACAGGTTTTTCTAAACCCGGCGTTAGCCACAATAAAGTGAACGGAGAGCAAAATTTAGCTCCACATCTCACCTCAATACCAGCGCTGCTTATGGTAGCGGTAAGCTGGCTAAACGTGCTCGTGCACGATTTCCCCATAGGAAACAATAGGGTTGAGCTGGCTGAAAAAAAACTTAACACCTGCAAAAAAGCAGCGTTTAGCTCCTAACACAGCCCCATTGTTTCCTATGGGAAATACATTTTACGTCTACACCTAACATGAACCCCGATTCTAAACACCCCTAATCTTACTTATTAACCCCTAATCTGCCGCCCTGACATCATCGCCACCTGCATTATATTATTAACCTCTAATCTGCCGCTCATTAAAAAAAAGTATCAGTAATTGGTATCGGCGAGTATTTGAAAACAAGTATCGGTACTTGTACTCGGTCTTAAAAAAATGGTATCAGTGCAACCCTAATATATTTATTACAGTGGCGGCGATGTCCGGTCGGCAGATTAGGGGATAAAAATTTTAATATAGTGTTTGGGATGTGGGGGGCTCTGTTTAGGGGTTAATAGGTAGTTTATGGGTGTTAGTGTACTTTTTAGCACTTTAGTTAAGAGTTTTATGTTACGGCGTTAGCCCATAAAACTCTTAACTACTGACTTATAATGCGGTAGGAGTCTTGACAGGAGAGGGTCTAACGCTCACTTTTTCCAAGACTCGTAATAACGGCGTTGGGAAAATCCCATTGAAAAGATAGGATACGCAATTGACGTAAGGGGATTTGTGGTATGCTCGAGTCGCGGAAAAAAAGTGAGTGGTACACCTGTACCTGCCAGACTCTTAATACCAGCGGGCGTTAAAAAGCAGCGTTGGGACCCCTTAACTGCTTTTTAAGGCTAACGCAAGACTCGTAATCTAGGCGATGGTGTTTTCAAATAATTTTTTCATGAAAAAAACACTTTTTTTTTTTTTGTAATATTATGAGAATTTGTTTGTAGAAAGTGTTCCATAATATGTAAATAAACTGGATATTAAGAAGCAGTCGGGAATAAAAAAAAAAAACTACAGAATTTAAGACTACTGGTATTTGACCCCATAGTTTACTAATACATTGATTATAATCCAGTCTAATAAAGATAACAGCTGTATGCCTGATCATATCCTCTGTTTCTGCAGATCTTTTCAGCAAACTCTCTGACACTGAGGACATGGCACGAAGTGTGTCAGACTGCGGAGGAATTTACTTTGTACCTTCTTTTACTGGTCTACAGGTAAATAAACTGCATCATTTAATTTCACCTTCTGATCATATCTATTTCCAGCTAATTGTCCTCACAAAGTTATTTGCAAGTTGCATAAAAATTATTTGCTTCTGTGCTTTTTTGTGTGTATACTGTGAAATGCATGTACGATGGCTCTGACAATATAGACATTTTGTACTTTTTAGCTATTTCACATTGTTATTAAAGTAAATACACTTTAATAAATTACTAAACTGTTAAAACTTTTTGACACAGCTTTGAGTATAGAGAATAAAAAAAATAACAATCATCAAAAAGTTTAAATTTTAATAGAATCCAATAATGTTACTATCAGTTGCTTATCCTCTCCTCTTGAAAAGTCTGTAGTCCAGCTAAAGGTGCTATGATTGTGTTTTCTGTCATTGTCTACCCAAATGAAGTGTAAGGAAAGTTTGTGCCCCTTTACCAAGTGAATAAGGCATCATGCGTTATAATAATCCATAGATGCTCAGTGTGGCCAAAATATTGGTGGTATGATAAAATGTTGCAGATTCCACATTTCATGCATTGCATCTGTAAAGGATGATCATCCTTTATCAGACAAACCTAAGTAAACAATTGGGTCGAATGTGTTGTGCAAGAATAGAGACTATATTTTGACCTATTGCCCAATGTTTAGAATCATTTGAATATGTAGTCCAACAAATAATACCAAAGTGGCCGAGTGGTAGTTTTTCTGTGTTAAGACATAGCACAAACTAATATGCCCCATTTGTGTTTGTGTGGCTTTGTGTATATGTTCTGTGGTTATAATGTGGTGTTTCTTTCCCTTCCCGCTGCCAGTCTGTGATGTGTAAGTGCCTCTCTCTTACTCTGATATTGAAAGCAGTAGCACAACGTTTTCCCATGTGTCACTACCTTTTTGTTTATTTCAGGCTCCAGTAAATGATCCATTTGCTTGTGCATCATTCATGGGTCTCAAACCTTCCACCAGCAAGAGCCATCTAGTTAGAGCAATTTTGGAGTCTGTCGCATTCAGGTGAGGAAATCTTTAAACCTAAAACAAAATTTCTTTCCTATGGCATGGAGAATCCACAACGTCATTCCAATTACTTATGGGATATTCAACTCCTGGCCAGCAGGAGGAGGCAAAGAGCACCCCAGCAAACCTGTTAAAGGGACATAATACACTCATTTTTTCTTTGCATAAATATTTTGTAGATGATGCATTTATATAGCCCATAAAGTTGTTTTTTTTTTTTTTTAAATATAATTTTGCTTATTTTTAAATAACATTGCTCTGATTTTCAGACTCCTAACCAAGCCCAAAAGTTTTAGGAGAATACCAACGTATACCTACTCCAGCTTGCTCCTGTTTGTGTAAAGGATCTTTTCATATGCAAAAGAAGGGGGAGTGTCTGATATTTCCCATTTGCAGTGGGTGTTCCAGTAACCTTTTAAACAGAGCTAAACTGGAAGCTTCGAAGTAAGTTTTTACATGCAGTTATATGAAAATTGGTGTATATTGTCCCTTACCGTCCCTTACCCATAATCCTCAATCATTCTCTTTGCCTCTGTCAATGGAGGATGTGCGAAGATGGTGTCTGAAGATATAATCCATTTATGGGTATTTTTTCCCTGCAAGCAAGGGTCTAGCTGTGTCCACGTCAATCTCTTTAGTAAGAGTAGTGGTGGCTTTAAGCAGTTAGAAGGCGGTGAGGTAGTCTTTGCTTTACTTCTAACACCTGTGCTACCCCTTTGCAGAAAGCCAGGGTTGGTTACTCTGTTCTTTTTTTTTACTACAGGTCCATGACAGGGAGTGGAGTACCTGTCACACCTAAGTAGCTGTTATCTTCCCTTTAGCTGGATCCACAGGTAAGTGCCTTTGCCTTCTAGGTACTGAAGAACAGCACTTTAGAGGTTAACCCTCAGGTGGAACATTTTTGGGACTTGGTTATCCTGTATTTGGTTAAGGGTACATTTTATGGGCAGTTTTACTGGTACTTGCAGCTTTACTGACACTTTTTCTGTCAAGAGGTTAATGCCTTTTGTCATTAACATATATGTGAGAGACTTAAGACTTGGCAGAAGGGTTATTATGGGATTTTTACTTTTCCCTTTATTTATAGAGCAGATGGGCTATGGAAGGAAAAGGATCTAAAGGACCGTTTACTTTTAAGAGCCGTTTGTAATTAACGCGCTTGTAAAGGTGCAGTTTAATTTTTTCTGCGGCTCATGTGACTTCTGCACTTACATTATATCAGAGCGGAGTTTAGTGAGTCTAACAGTGTCGGCTTTGCGGCTTGTACTCAACGATTGGATCGTCTGCCAAGAGGAAAGGATTTCTACAGGAGAGTCTTGTTTCCTCTTGCTAGTGGGTTATCAATTCCTGTCACGGTAGGCGCCTCAGGCAGTCTGAGGTTGATTTAAACGGTGACAGTTTTTTTTCCTTAGCCTTAAGAAATTCATTTTGTTTATGTGATAAATCATCTTTTTTTGATGAGGAGGATACTTCAGTAGCTTCTGAAGGGGAGATCTCAGACTCTGACACAATGGGGAGAAAATCTTCAGAATCTGAAGAAGTTAATTTCAGATTTTAGCTTGAACATCTCCGGTTGCTAATGAAGGAGGTTCTAGCTACTTTGGACGACTCTTAACCTTCGGTTGCTGTCAACCTTAAAAAGTCTTCTAAACTTAAGAGTTTATTATTCTCCCTCTTTTGAGGATGTGTTTCCTGTTCCAGACAAGATGTCTGAAATTATAGCTCAGGAATGGGATAAGCCAGGGGTTTCTTTTTTCCCCTTCCCCTGTTTTTAAAAAGATGTTTCCTGTTGCTGACTCAATTTGTGACTCATGGCGCACTGTGCCTAAGGTAGAGGGAGTTATCTCTCCTCTGGCTAAAAGAACTTCCTTTCCTATAGAGGATAGTCGTTTCTTTAAGGATCCTATGGATAAGAAGCTAGAGGCTTACTTAAAAAAGATGTACATCCATCAAGGATTACAGTGGCAACCTGCGGCAAGTATTGCTACGGTTGTGGGTGCAGCATCTTATTGGTGTGACTCCTTGTCTGATCTGATATCAGAGGAGACTATGATATAGGAGATCCTGGATAGGATCAAAGCTCTTAAACTGGCCAATACCTTTATCTCCAATGCTAACATGCAGGTAATTATACTGGGAGCAAAGATGTCTAGCTTTACTGTTCTAGCTCGCAGAGCTCTGTGGTTAAAATCCTGTTTGGTTGATGTAACTTCAAAAGCCAAGCTTTTGTCTTTACCTTATAAAGGTAAGACTTTATTTGGACCTGGTCTGGCGGAAATTATTTCTGAAGTTACGGACAAGAAGAACAGACCTAAGGGTCGCCAGAATTCTAATTTTCCCTCCTTTTGTAACTTTAAAGAACCAAAGTCTTCTTCCTCTTCTTCCAAACCAGAGCAAGCTAAGACCTCTTGGAGGTCCAGTCAGCCTTGGAATAAGGGGAATCCTTCCGCTGACTCTAAATCAGCATGAAGGGTCCACCCGATCCAATTTTGGATCAAGTGGAGGTCAGGCTTTACTTTGTTCTGCAGGCTGGAATACACAATGTCCAAGATCCATGGACTGTGGGCATAGTATCCCAGGGTTACAAAATAGGATTCAAGTCTTGCCCTCCAAGGGGCAGATTTCTCCTGTCAAGACTATCCACAAACCAGGAAAAGAGGGAGGCCTTCTAAAATTGCATAGAGGACCTATCCTCCCTGGGGTTATTGTTCCAGTCCCACTAGAGGAACGAGTGAAGGATTCTATTCAAATCTATTTGTGGTTCCCAAAAAGGAGGGAACTTTCAGTCCCATCCTAGACTTAAAGTGCCTCAACAAATTTCTCAGGGTTCCGTCCTAGATGGAAACTATTTATTCCATTCTTCCATTGGTTCAGGAAGGTCAGTTCATGACGATCATAGACCTGAAGGACATGTTGCACGTTCCCATCACAGGGATCATCACCAGTTTCTAAGGTTTGCCTTTCTGGACAAGCATTTTTAGTTTGTTGCACTTCTGTTTGGTCTTGGCATGACTCCCAGAATATTCGCAAAGTTTCTGGGGGCTCTATTGGCAGTGATCAGATCCCAGGGAATTGCTGTGGGGCCTTATGTAGACGACATCTTGATTCAGGCGTCATCTTTTCAACTAGCAAAATCTCATACAGAGATGATGTTGTCTTTTCTACGTTCCCACGGGTGGAAAGTGAATATGGAAAAGATTTCTCTATTTCCTGCTACCAGATTGTGTTTCCTCGGGACAATCATAGATTCCCTGTCCATGAAGCTTTTCCTGATGGACGTCAGAAAATCCAAACTTCTTGCTTCTTACCTTTCTCTCCAGTCTGCTATTCAACCATCAGTGGCTCAATGCATGGAGGTGATTGGTCTGATGGTGTCTTCCATGGACATCATTCCTTTTGATCGGTTCCATCTGCGAACTCTACAGCTTTGCATACTCAGTCAATGGAACGGAGACCATTCAGATTTATCGCAGAGGCTAAATCTGGATCCCCTAACGAGACTCTTTCTCGTGGTGTATTTCACAGGAACATCTGTCTCAGAGCACTTGCTTCCTGAGACCTTCCTGGGTGATTGTGACTACGGACGCCAGCCTGTTAGGCTGGGGAGCTGTTTGGGGTTCCCTAAAAGCTCAGGGCCTGTGGTCTCGGGAAGAGTCTTCTCTTCTCATAAACATCTTGGAGTAGAGAGCAATCTTCAGTGCCTTGACAGCTTGGCCTCAATTATCTTTAGTCCGGTTTATCAGATTCCAGTCGGACATCACCACCTCAGTGGCTTACATCAACCACCAGGGAGGAACTCGAAATTCCTTGGCCATGGAGGAGGTGACTCGTATTCTGCAGTGGGCGGAAGCTCACGATTGTCTCCTATCTGCCATCCACATTCCAGGACAGACTTTTCATCCCGGGGAGTGGGCTCTCCATCCTGAAATGTTCTCAAGGATCACCCTCAGGTGGGGGGTTCTGGAGTTGGATCTAATGGCGTCTCGTCAAAACGCCAAGCTTCCAAAGTACGGATCAGTTTCAAGAGATCCTCAGGCCGCTTTGATAGATGCTCTGGCGGTTCTTTGGAATTTCGGTCTAGCATAACAGTTTTCTCCGTTTGCTCTCTTTCCATGTCTTCCACCTTGGATGTTACCTCTGAGGAAGGACCTTCTAATGCAGGGTCCATTCCTCCATCCAAAATATCGATTCTTGGAAGCTGACTGCTTGGAAATTGAAAGGCTAGTCCTGTCTAGACACGTTTCTTTCTGAGGTGGTCATTGATACTATGCTTCAGGCTCATAACCCTGTTACTCGTAAGATTTACCATAATGTATGGCGTAAATACCTTTTTTGGTGTGAATCTAAGGGTTTATACTGGAGCCAGGTGAGGATTCCCGGATTTTATCTTTTCTTCAGGATGGCCTGGAGAAAGGTTTGTCAGTCAGTACTCTGAGGGGTCAGATTTCAAGTCCATGTCAGGAGCGAGGCTACTAACCTGTCACATTTGAAGGGCCGTGTTCCTCTTCCACGGCATAGATTCTGGTTAGATCGTTTAATTTTTTTAGTACAAAAGGATACGGAAGACAGAGTCACAGTGCGACGCCTTTTATCTTTAAAGAATCAAGGCTTAATATTCCTGGAAAGGCGATTATTGAACGGGGGGTTATACATGATATTGTTTGTGTCATTGCTGCGTTATGTGTGAGATGAGGCTCTGGCAATGTGTGGAACTTTCAGGTTATTTACGGGAGTATTGCGCAGCCTTTTTTTTTTGGCGCGTTTTTTTCCTTAGTGCAGGGGTGGTCCTTCCAGGCATTCCATGTGACCAGGTGTGGCTATCTCTCTTCCTCTATTGATCAGCGGTGCAGGAGACGCAATGGTTTCTGTAGTCCGGGTCATAGGAGGTGGTGAGTGCCCCGGCCATTGGAGGTTATAAAGGTGCCTATTTATTAAGTTAATCTAGTCCGTAACAAAAGTGCAAGCTATGGAGGGCTCTGACGCGTTAGAGGGTTCTCCCTCTTTAACAAGGTCTCATTCCTGTGTTTATTGTGAGGAGGTTCTGGTAGAACAGCCTGCTCAACCATATTCCACATGCCTTGATAAAGTTACGACATCTAAAAGTAAATGAATGTCTAGTATTAATGAGCCGTCCACCTCTGAGAGTTCCCCGTCCCATGAGGTGCGTTCCCTGCATTCATCTCCAATCGCACATGCAGCGCCCCAGGGTCCAACCATTACTCCTGCGGGAGAGATTCGTTAGCCATCAGATTTTGCGGATCAACTTATACGATGAGAAGGCCCACTCCGACTCTTCAGAGGAGGTCCCTTCTGGGTCAGAGTCTGTGTCATCTAAACCTCCTTCTGCGGGGGAGCCTGACTTTAGGTTTAGGATAGAGAATTTGCTCTTTTTGCTGAAGCAAGTGCTTGCTACTCTGGAGGTTCCGAAACCGAAGCTTCCGGAGGAACCTGCGATTCCTAAGCTTGATAAGGTATATGAGGACAGGGTGGTGCCTCAGGCCTTCCCGGTTCCTGTTAAGATGGCTAATATTATTAAGAATGAATGGGAGTGATTAGGTTCTTCCTTTTCCCCTTCTTCTTCCTTTAAGAAACTTTTCTCCTTTCCGGACTCTCAGCTTGAGCTGTGGGGTACTGTCCCTTAGGTGGATGGTGCTATCTCAATGCTCGCGAAGCGGACAACTATTCCCCTTGAGGATAGTTCGTTGTTTAAAGAGCCAATGGATAAAAAGTTGGAAAATATGTTAAGGAAGATGTTTCAACACACAGGGTTTGTTTTTCAGCCGGCAGCGGCCATGTAAATCCCTGTGTGAAATGGTTGAGGGGGAGACTTCCATCGACAAGATACAGGATAAAATTAAGGCGCTGAAGATCGCCAACTCTTTCATCTCTGATGCCAATATGCAAATTATTCGTCTGAACGCTAAGGTATCAGGTTTTTCCGTTTTAGCTCGCAGGGCTCTGTGGCTCTGCGGACATGACCTCTAAGTCGAGGCTGTTGTCCCTGCCTTTTCAAGTAAAGATTCTGTTCGGTCAAGGATTGGATTCGAATTTGATTATATCCACGGTTACGGGAGCCAAGGGAGCTTTCCTACCGCAGCATAAGAAGGCTAAGCCTAAAGGATCTACTTTTTGTCCCTTTCGTGCTGACAAGGCTCAGCACCCGGCGTAAAAGCGGACTAGTCTAAGGGAACTTAGAAACCGGCTCCTTCTTGAAACAAGTTTAAGCAGAGCAAGAAGCCTGCCGAGGAAAAATCGACATGAAGGGGCGGCCCCCGACCGGTCTCCGGACCAAGTAGGGGGCAGATTATCTCTCTTCTCAGAAGCATGGTTGCAGGACGTTAAGAACCCTTGAGTTCTGGAAGTTGTCGCCCAGGGTTACAGGATAGGGTTCAGATCCCATCCGCCCAGGGGCAGATTCCTCCTGTCAAACCTGTCTTCAAGACCAGAAAAGATAGAGGCCTTTCTAGAGTTTGTGAGGGATCTCTTCTCTCTCTGTGTTATCGTACCAGTACCCCAAGCAGAAAGGGGTCTAGGGTACTATTCAAATCTTTTTTGTGGTTCCAAAGAAGGAGGGCACGTTCCGCCCGATTCTGGAACTCAAGTGTTTAAACAAGTTTCTGGGATCTATTCCGCCCCTAGTTCAAGAGAGACAGTTCATGACAACTATAGACTTGAAGGATGCTTACCTTCATGTGCCAATTCACAGGGACCACTTCAAGTTCCTAAGATTTGTGTTTCTGGACCAACACTTCCAGTTTGTGGCCCTTCCCTTTGGTCTGTCGACGGCTCAGAGAATCTTCACGAAGGTTCTAGGGGCGCTACACACAGTGGCCAGATCCAGAGGCATTGCTGTGGCACCCTATATGGACAACATCCTAGTCCAGGCGCCGTCTCGCAGTGGACCATTCGAGGACTCTTCTTCTTTTGCTCCAAACTCACGGTTGGAAGATCAACTCAGGAAAGAGTTCACTGGTTCCCAGCAACAGGGTGGAGTTCCTGGGCACGATAATAGACTCTATGTCCATGAAAATATTTCTCACAGACCATCGACACAGGAAGATTGCGAGCTCTTGTCTTGCCCTTCAGTCCTCCTCAAATCCCTTGGTGGCTCAGTGTATGGAGGTAATAGGACTCATGGTTTCCAGCATAGACGTCATTCCATTCGCCAGGATCCATCTCAGACCTCTTCAATTGTGCATGTTGAGACAGTGGAACGGCGATCATTCAGATCAATTACAGCAGATATCCATGGATGCTCAGACTCTGATTTCTCTCTCTTAGTGGATCTGTCCGGAGCAACTGTCCATGGGGACATCCTTCTTGAGACCGTCCTGGGAGATTGTGACGACGGACGTGAGACTGGCAGGAAGGGGAGCTGATTGCGGTGCCAGGATGGCACAAGGAAAATTGTCCCAGGACGAGTCTCCTTCTGATAAATATTCTGGAACTCCGAGCAATCTACAATGCTCTGAAGGCATGGCCTCCTCTGGGGTTGTTCAGCTTCATCAGATTCCAGACCGAAAACATTAACTTGGGGGCTTACATCAACCATCATGGGGATACGAGGAGCTCCCTAGCCATGAGGGAGGTGTCTCGGATCTTGGAGTGGGCTGCTCGCTCTCAGTGATTCACATTTCAGGTGTGGACAACTGGGAAGCAGACTTTCTCAGCAGGCAATCCTTCCATCCGGGGGAATAGTCTCTTCATCCCGAAATGTTTGCAGAGATTTGTCTCAGGTGGGGAACGCCGATGATAGATCTCATGGCGGGTTGAGGTCCAGGTATCCCCAGGCAGAGCTGATAGATGCCTTAGCGGTGCCTTGGGGGTTCAGCCTAGCTTACATTTTCCCACCATTACCACTTCTACCTCGTGTAATGGCACACATCAAACAGGAGCGAGCTTCGGCCATTCTGATTGCTCCATCGTGACCGCGGAGGACGTGATTTGCGGATCTGGTGGGGATGTCATCCTCTCCGCCATGGAGGTTACCCTTTCGCAGGGATCTGCTGGAACAGGGTCCTTTTTTAAAAATCAAAATCTCGATTTTCTGAGGCTGACTGCGTGGAGATTGAACGCCTAGTCTTGTCCAAGAGAGGCTTTTCTGAAAGTGTGATTGATACTCTAATTCAGGCAAGGAAGCCAGTCATTCCTCGCATCTACTATAAGGTGTGGAGGATTTACTTGTCCTGGTGTGAGAAGCATGGATATCCTTGGCATAAGGTGAAGGTGTCCAGGATTCTGTCCTTTCTCCAAGATGGTTTGGAGAAGGGTCTTGCCGCCAGTTCCTTTAAAGGGACAGATTTCGGGAATTATCCACCTTGTTGCATAAGAGACTCGCTGAGCTCCCTGACAATCTTTTGTTCAGTCTCTGTCTAGAATTAGGCCTGTCTTTCAACAGTCTGCTCCCCCATGGAACTTAAATTTGGTCCTTAAAGGGATATTCCAGCCAAAATTGGAAACCACGTGGGTGCATTTCGGTATTGAACAGAAGCAATTTTGTAATATACATGCATTAGCAAATATGCTTCTAATAAAAGCTATAGCGGTTTCAAAAGTGTATTTAAGTATGCAACGTGCACCAGCATTTTAAACACAGCACTTGCTCAGAGAGCGTAAGGTGCTTGTACCATCTGGTAATGACTCAATTTGTTAATTGCTGACATGATACAAGCCCCACTGATGATCTGAGCAGCAGCAGTTTTTAAAATGTGGGTGCAGTGACACTATCTAACTATGCTTCACATGCACACGCAGAGAAAAATGTTAACACTAAAACAGCAATAACTTTTACTAGAAGCATTTTTGCCAATACATGTATATTGCAAATATGTTTCTATTCAAAGATGTAATAAATCTATGTGCATTTAAATTTTGACTGGAATGTCCCTTTAAGGTATTGCAGAAGGTTCTGTTTGAGCCTATGCATTCCATTGACATAAAGATTCTGTTCTGGAAGGTTCTCTTCCTGTTGGCCATTGCATTGGCATGCAGAATGCCTGAACTGGTTGCCTTGCAATGTGAGCATCCTTATCTGGTGTTTCAGGCGGATAAGACAGTGCTTCCCACTGGTTTGGGGTTTCTTCCCAAGGTGGTGTCTAACCGTAACATCAATCAGGAAATAGTTGTTCCTTCTTTGTGTCCTAAACCTTCTTCTAAGGAGAGGTTACTTCATAACCTGGATGTGGTTTGTGCCTTAAAGTTCTTCAGGCTACAAAGGATTTCAGACAGTCTACATCTCTTTTTGTGGTGTATTCAGGGAAGTGCAAGGGGCAGAAAGCCTCTTCTACTTTGTCCTTTTGGTTGAGGAGCTTGATTCGCTTGGCCTATGAGACAGTGGGACATAAGCCTCCTCAGAACATCACGGCTCATTCAACTAGAGCTGTGGCTTCGTCTTGGGCCTTCAAGAATGAGGCCTCTATGGAGCATATTTGTAAGGCGGCTACCTGGTCTTCCTTACAAACTTTTACAAAGTTTTACAAATTTGACGTTTTTGCTTCTGCGGAAGCTGTTTTTGGGAGAAAGTTTTTGCTGGCTGTGGTGCCCTCAGATTAGGGTCCGCCTTTTACCCTCCCGGTTTTATTCAGTGTCCTCTAGTGCTTGGGTATATTTTTCCTGACAGTAATGTATGAAGCTGTGGACTCTCCTCCCTTTTAGGTAGAAAACATAAATTATGCTTACCTGATCATTTCATTTCCATCGTGGGGAGGAGAGTCCACGGCTCCCGCCCGTATCTCTGATGGGCGGACCTAAATTTATTCATCTTCTAGCACCATTTATACCCTGATATTTCTCCTACTGTTCCTTGTTCCCTCTGCAGAATGACTGGGGGATGAGGGAAGTGGGGGAGGTATTTAAGCCTTTGGCTGAGGGGTCTTTGCCTCCTCCTAGAGGCCAGGTTCTTAATTCCCAACAGTAATGAATGAAGCCGTGGACTCTCCTCCCCACGATGGAAATGAAATTTTCAGGTAAGCATCGTTTATGTTTTCCATCTCGTGCTCTTGCAAATGTATAACATGTGCATGCTCTTGAACTTATGTTCTTGTTTTTTTATCAAATAATGCCAAGAGAATGAAGAAAATATGATAATAGAAGTAAAATGTCCCTTTAATAGAATTATAATATTTTTATAATAGGCTGTGGTGTGTACTTTCCAGCACTACGGGGTTCTATACAAATGATTAATATAATAACTTTCCTTTAGCTACAGTTGTTCTCTCTCCAGTAAGGGGCTTAGACGCACTTCATAAGTCTTAGGAATCATTCAAGGTATTTGGGAGTGTATGTGTGTTGTATCTCAAGAATATTTTTTAGAACATATTTGTCATAGGCTCATTAGATTGTCTTTGGTCCCTTTCTATAACACAGGTCAGCAAACAAAAACTTTTTATTTGGTTGCCAAGGATGTTTGAATGAATTTAGGATATTTTGGGGTGCTTGATGGAAAAATGACACAAGTTTTTTGCCTAATTGGCTCTACGTCTTGAGATAATGGATACCCCTTAAATTATGATTTTACCCCAATACAAAACGTTAAAAATGTGGTTACTAATATGAGCACAAAGGTAGACTTTTAGTGAGGAACAAGGGGAGAGGTTCCATCAGGATATAAAGGTGATGGAGAATGGAAAGGCAGATGGGACACACATGGTGGCAGATTACTGCTAGAGCCTCCAATGTGATTGTCCTTATGACCCATCTAAAAGAAAAGCGTACAAACAGCGTTTTTCTGTGCATTGAGTGTGCTTATCTGAATCGGCTTACTTTGTTTTGATGTTATTGTACTGAATAAAACACCATTATGATTCAAGACCGTTTCCATGTGATTTGTGGGTATGGTACACCTGATCGTTAAATTTCTTTAGCATTTTTTATGTTTTTCAATGGGGGCATCCGTTATCTCTAAAATTAGAGCCAATCTAGAAGAACCAATGCCATATTCGAAATTCGCAACACAGTTACCCTATAATCGATTTAATGTCATTGGCTTTAAAATCAGTGTTGACCTGTGTAATTATCTGTTATCTGAATATTTGTCTAACCCCATTTCTGACCCTGAACCCCATTTTTATAACTTCAGAAACAAGCAGCTGTACGACACTGTGCTGAGAGAGACTTGTATTCCCATAACCCAAATAAGGCAAGTATAATGTTTTGACAGCCTGTATACATTTCTGTAGAAATCTCTTCAGAACATTTTTTTTATATTACGTTTGTCCCCTTCCTAGGGTCGATGGAGGAGTCAGTAATAATACTTTCATTATGCAGATGACTGCTGATCTCTTCAGCCAGCCAATTGATAAACCCAAACACACAGATATGTCCTCATTGGGAGCAGCCTTCCTAGCTGGCCTGGCTGTGGGTATGTATACGTTTTGCATTTCTTCTTGCAAACTGGTTTGAGTTTCACATTTTTTTGTCATCAATGAAATAAATATCAGAACTATGAAAACTGATCTTTTTGCGTCACCTAACTAGATTGCTTACTAAGCAAAGAAGAAAAATATTTGTGGTTGAACTTTGCATCTAATATAAAGTGGCAATGTTATTAAACATTTGAGATTTGCAGTATATTTTTAATAAAGACTTCTTATTTAAAGTGATAGTAAATCCTAGTGTTTGTGAAACGCTAGGATTTACCAGTGTAACAAATAAAGGGGACTTTCAGTCATGAAGTATAAAATACTTCATGCTGAAA